>NC_046379.1:6471048-6771048 GCF_011125445.2 Fundulus heteroclitus | reverse complement strand
ACGAGGACATCATCTACGCATCCTGGCTCAGCACGGAGGCGGTTGACATCCTCAAAGCTGTGAGTCTGCCTACAGCCGTCTACCATGAATTTCCCAAGTTTTTTTTTTTTGTAATTAACAAGAAAAAAGGATGAGGCTTGTGGAAAGCATGAACTTGGCGCTGTAATTTGTCTAATCTCCCTCTGGTGACACAACCAGGAAGGAAATCAAGAGGACTTTTGACCGGCCTTGCAGATAAAAGCTTATTTACTAATTCACTAAAAAACTGGTCGGCTAAAGCTGGATAGTTTTGTGCTTGTTTGTCAGGATTTCATGGTCTGGGTGTGTGTTTTGTTGTCCATCAGACGGAGTGGTGCTCTGTTATTGCAGAAACTGGCTACGGTTTCCAGCCAGCTGTTTGGCCGGAGTCTGTTGCATAACTATATTAAGGCATGGTTTGATTGCCGGCCGTGGCGCTAAAGCTGTAAATACGACACCTCCTCCCCCTTTCATCGCTCCCGACTCTGCACACTCTTCACCTTGTGTCCGCGTAGTGATTCCACCACGCTCCAGGAAAACGTCACGCCAGCCTCCCGTGCTGATTCGTCCTCTGAGGAGGGCCGGTGTGAAGGGCTTTGGAAGCTGTGCTTCTATTTTTACCGAAGGCTTATCCGCTGTAAGATTCAACGTGACTTTGTAAACAAGTTCCTGAAGCTCCGTCGTTCTGCCGTTCAGAAATTTGACAACGGGTCCAAGGTCATAGTACAAACAAAATTTGGAGGTTTTACTTATCAGGACATAAGTTAATAAATTTAAACTGATCTCTACCAGATTCCCAAGACAAAAATACTCAACGGAGTCAACACTAATTGTTTAATAAACAAAGACGAATCAGAAATGGAAAAGTTGCGTGAAAAACTAGGCACACCCCATGATCCAGCAGCTTGTAGAACCACCTTCAGCAGTAGAAACTCAGAGGTGATTTTTATTGTGGAGAAAATTTGGTCCACTCTCCTGTCCAATGCTGCTTCTGTTCATTGAGGTTTGCTAATATTTGTTTTGGCATTTCAATTAGTGTGAGGCCTGTACTTTGAATGGATTTTTCAGGATTTTAACTCTTTTTTTTTTCATTCTGGTTAAGATCAGCTACTTTGTTTTGGATTTTTGTCCCGCTGATGACCCGGTTTGGTCCAGGCTGTCCAGCAGGTGGCCTCACATCTGACTCTAGAATACTTTGGTGTACGGAGCAGTTCATGGTCAACCTGAATCTAAGTCTTTCAAGAAAGGGAGAAGAGACCCTATAGGTCAAGAAACAAAGCAGAACTGAGAAGGAAGACCAAACTAAACTACCAGGCTTTAGGAAGTTTAGGATGCCCTGTCTCCCCGCTGCAATCCCTCTTCAACGACCGCCTGCTTTCCTTCTTCGAACTTCAGATCTTTTGGAGAGAAGAGGCGCTCCTTAAGACTCCCTGGTGGCTTCAGCCATTTTCTATGCTATGGTTTGTCAGAGCAGCAGCCTATCTGCAGCTGAGAGGAAGCAGTTAGTCAAGCTCATCAGGAAGGCCAACTCTGTCCTCCGATGCCCCCTTGACCCAGTGCAGGTGGCGGGTGGACAGAAGGGCTCTGGCAAAAATAACATCTCTGTTGGACAGTGCCTCCCATACCATGCAGGAAGCTGGAACGCTCCATCAGTGACAGACTGCTGCAGCCAAGGTGCACAATGGAGCATTATAGCTGGACCTTCCTGCAGCTGTTAGACTTTATCACAACGCCCCACAAACTCAAGAGGTTCTTTACATCCCAGCTGTTAAATGCATTTTTTTTCCTTCTTGTAAATAGTTTATTTTTCTTTGCACGAAACACACGCACATTTTGTACATTCTTTAAATCACCCAAGACAGTTGCACATTTCTTTAATCAGAGTCAGCTTTTTTTAAATAGCTGTAGAGTTTATTTTTCATATTTCCAGTCCCATTTTCTTACATTTTTGTTTAATTACATTTATAAAAATTTTCTTGTACCTGCTTGCTTCCATTTGCCTTTCACTTTGCTGCTGGCAGACCTGGATTTCCCCATTAAGAGGAAATTAAGGGATATTTCTATATTGTGAACATTGTTGGGCCTAAAGCAAGCAAGCCTACCTCAGTGAATGGTTTGAGTGCTTATAGTGCGTAAAGTGAGCTAGTCCTACTTTATCTGTATTTTCTCTTTTATTTTCCCTCCCTAACCTGCATAAACTATGTCCGCTTACTCCTAAAACCAATCAGTCATACGTATTTGGCCACAATTGTTTGCATAATCAAGGAATCTGACTTTGTTTAGAGAGCTCACAGAGTAGCTACAGACATTTGTGTACATATACAGTATTTTTTTACATATGTGTGTATACATAACGCTGTTTTCCATCCTTTGGGTCTATATCCGCTTTTTAGTCAATCACTCCAATCAATTTCCGTCCAAACAGTGATTGCTACAGTGATCTATTGTCCAAAAGGTTATTGATGTCTAATTTAGCAAATTATTTTTGAAACATTTTATGACAATAGTGTTTTATTCTCTATTCTGCTTTGCATTGTGAACTGGACGTTTGAACACCTAGAAACTGTTGTTCTTTTTTAGCTTTCAGAGCTAATTTGACCTTAATCCCAATACCTCAAAACAAACCTTGGTTCCCTAAACATTCGTATCCACACAGAACTGTGAGTACGATACACAGGGCATTGTTCTTTCTGTTGATTACGCCTCAGCAGGCAGGTATTCATAAAACAATAATGATCTATTGTTGCACAACCTAATAATGCCTGAAGTTTAACAGTTATCTGTTTTGGTTCAAGACAGATTTTCAAACATATTTAGCTTTAGTGTAAAACTGTTAATTGTTAAATTTGCATAGCTACAACCAAAAAAAGTTATTGAGGTTTTTTAAATTATTTCAGTGCTTTTCTGTCGGCTGAAATGTTCCGGCTCCTCGTGTTGCTTGTGTCTTCTCTGCTGGTGAGACGAAAAGAGGCTTTTTCTTGGAGTTAATGCTGACGTGGCAGCTCTGGTTCTGAGGATGGCACAGCAGACATGAAGCAATGTCAGCTGGAAAGATGGCATCAGCTTGAGGGGAAAAAAGCTTTGCTGTCTGTAACCGTCTGAACTGGTTGAACCCCTGAATGGTCTGTTTGACTCAAGCTTAAGTTAACTGTAGGTATTGACAGAATATACTTTATTTTATTTCTGTTAATGATGAAAAATGTGGTCTTCTGAGAGAAAAGTGAAGACAAACGGTTCTTGTAAGTGCTTTAACAATAACAGACTTACAGCCACAGCAATGATTTGCAATGAAGTATAGTAAAGTAAAGAAATAAAACACTATGTTGCCAAAATCTAGCATTTTAAGTATGAGTATTTTAGAAAAGGGTCTAGCTCTCAGTTCTAGGTATTTGTCACCAGAGGTGCACTGATCAGGCTTTTCCTGGGCAAAACCAATTCCTGGTTTTCAGATTTTACTCATTCCAGTTTTTTCCTATAAGGACTATAACTCATAAAAGGAAGAGATAAATGTTTTCCAGGTTCCTTTTATAGAGATAGGAGTTTATGAATCCAGCAGAAATTGGAGAAATTAAAAGAATTTCCCCATTAATGCTTTAAGAAAGATGTTCCAAAGTTTTGTCTGATTTTCACTAAACACAACCAAAGCGTAAAATGCCTGCTTTGCTGGATGGTGGGACATGCTGATCACTGTTCAGAGCCGATCGACAGAAAAATTTAGTCAGATCTCTGGTAATTGATTGGTGCGCTGCATTGGCATGTATACAGCAGGCCTAGGCTTCACCCTAGGCTGTATTTCTGTAATGCTGTTGTAAGGATTAACTGTACATTACTGTTTTTTTTTTCCTCATGTGTCAGACACTGACTCGTCAAATCCTAGGGACTGCTAACTCTTTTTACATCTACATGTTGTGAGAAGCATCACTGAAAGATGTTCTTCCCAATTCAAATCCAGTCATTGGTTTCAGTATCTCCCTTGACAAACCCCACCTGTACCTATAAGGCGGAGAAGATGATCCATTCAAAATGTATAGCTTTGCTAATAATGTGGAAACAGAAAAGCTGAAATCCCATCCTGATGATTCTACTCTCACATTTTGTGACGATCCATTTGTCTCTCCAAATTCCAACATGTTTGGGAATAGTTAAAAGATTAGTGAACTGGGGACCTGTCCGGGGTGTACCCTGCCTCTCGTCTAATGCCCCCCTCCACGGATAAGCGGGTACAGATAAACAGCGCAATCCCACCCAGCTGGGGAATGCGCTGTTGGCCCACTTTCACCAGGTAAATCATCCAGGAACATTAAATCAAAAACTATTAGACTTAAAAGCAGCCTCTTTCCTAAAGCTATGAAGGCTATCGCCCCCTGCTTAGAATCAAAAAAACCATCATCCCAGTTCATAGTCTGTTACCTGTTTACAAACCTGCTGCTGGTTCCACAGGCTCCCTTATATAGGAAAATGTTTGACCAACCTGTATAATCGGATTTAATTTGACTTTGGAAAGTGCCTTGAGATGACATGTTTCATGAATTGGCGCTATATAAATAAAATTGAATTGAATTAATCACAGATGATTACATTGTGTCTGAAACACTAAGGTCTGTTTGCACATTTTGAATAATTACACAGTTCTTTTACTTGAAGATTTATATTTTTGCTAACCACACTCTTAACTTCTCCAGGCATGTCTGCCTACCCAATACGTCCATGCAAGTGCACAGTATTTCATATCGTCCTGTAAATTGGCTGCTAACTGTCTTTTTTTCACTTTAAAAATCAATCAAGTTGAACATCTCAATTTTTGCTAATGGAGCATTTGTCTGATACATTCATGCAATTGCGCAATAATGTATATCGTACTGTAAAGTGACTACTATGTTTTTTTTATTGACTTGAACATTTATATTTTATCAGATGCTAAGGACTAATTGCATGCTTTTAGCTTCTCAGGAAGTGTCGTCTGTGTATTCAACTTGAACATTATGTCTTGATTTGTGTCTGTGTGTTATGTCTGAATTCTGAGCTGGTGTCTCACCAAAATTTGATTATGGTTACATAATGACAATAAAGACTCTTGATTCTTGAGCTAATGCATGGATGAGGAAAAGAAAAGAAAAAAAATTGGAGTGTAAAAATCTTGACTAAAGGAACTTATTTCATGAATAGCAGGCGGATTAGAGTAATTTGTAATTAGACTCGTGGTTAGAGGGTGAGGAAAATGTGTGTGTTTGTGTGTGGAGGGGTCAGGAAGAGCTGATGACCGTAATTCAGACAGAGCTTCTCTGAACTCTGAGGCATGCAGTGATTACTCAAAGCATTTGGTAGCTAGTAGTGTTTGGACTTAAAATACTAAGAGACTTTTCCCTGCCGAGACTTTCAGGTTATTCTAGTAACTGTTTCCACAGAGACAGAGGCGCGAGAAGTTTGTTTTGGCCTTGTCTGAGTGTCACTGCTTTCCCTGAATACTGCTAACGCTCTCCAACAAGCACAGACGACCGAGAATGCAGTTTCCACCCAGCGGCGAGGTCAAGCAGGCGTGGAGAGAGTTTTTTACCCGTGTTTGGGGCCACTTCCTTTAGACGTTAAGGCTGTTGCAATTCAGCTGGGGATTCACTATTGTTTGAGTTTGTGCAACATGGGAGAGTCGAGGCACGTCAGTCGTAGTTCACTGTACGCAGCTGAACTTTGGCCAAGCAAAGCAGCGCAGGGGAGGTGCCAAACAAAACCTGAGTGTGAAAGAGAGTGTTGGGATGGATTTCATCCAGGAATATCCAGTTTGATCTGGCTGAATGAAACTCATGACATTTCTTCATAAACACTCCAACCAAGTCTAGCTTAGTAGTATTGTTGTTGTTATTATTATTATTATTATTAGTAGTAGTAGTAGTAGTAGTAGTGAAATTGAAGTGAAATTTCTTGATTATGATGTGACATTTCTTAATTATGAACACAATCATGGCCAAATAAAGATGATTACACTGCATTATCAGAAAAAAAAGCCAATTTTGTTTATTATTGTTATTGTTTTTTTTAGTAGTGGTGGTAGTAATAGTGATATTATTGCTGTTTCATGCACATGTTTTTGCTTCAGTTCAGCTTTATTAGCAAATTACTTTGCCAATTTGGCTTACAGGATTCACAGTGCGTTTTCAGCCTTTTCTTGTTGTTGTTGTTATTGATAAATCACACATATTTTGGCTTCTGCAGTTCCTGACCAAAAACCCAGCGCGGCGCCTTGGCTGCGTAGCAGCAGACGGAGGCGAGAACGCAGTGATCAGCCACTGCTTCTTCACCGGCATCGACTGGGAAAAGCTAAATCGCAGAGAACTAGAGCCACCCTTCAAGCCAAGGATTGTAAGTCACAAAACTAACTTCACTTGTAACATTTAGCTGAAACCAGATACACTGTTGATTCACAAAGTTTGAGGTAAATTGTATGTATTTTTAGGCAACATTACATACATGCCTCCTCCTTGTATAAAATCATGAAAAATGAAACAACATCCGTCCGTTCAAACAACAATATTCAAAGAGGACCATCAGGAATGTTCAGTCATATTCCGTGTTTTGATGCAACAATTTTAAGTCAACAACAGAGCGAAAGCAAAACACCTTAAAAGGATGCTGGCTGAAGCTGATAAGCGAGCATTATTATCCACAGTGAAAGGAATCCTGCACTGGTATGGGATGAAAGGCTACACAGTAACTATAGACATTTTCCCAAAAGCAACATGAAAAGCCAGATTACTGTTTGCAAAATGGACACGGGGACAAAGACCTTGATCTTTGGGGACGTGCTCTGTGGTCTGTTGAAACAAGAATGTCACTGTTTGGCCATAATGACCATCTTAACATTTGGAGTAAGAAGGGGGAAGGTTGCAAGCCTCTCAACGTCATCCGAGCTGTGAAGTACAGAGCAGGCAGCTTCTTCTTGTATCGGTGCTTTGCTGCAGGAGGGACTGGTGCGCTATACAAAAATAAACAGAACATTATATGAAAACATTGAAGCTGCTTAAGTTAAAACTTGGTGGCTGATATCTCCAAATTAGTGATCCCGGTTCAGGTTTGGAGGAATGGGCCAAAAATCAAACAAACGTTTGACTCAAATCATACGGTTTAAAAAAAGCAATTCCATAAATTACCAGTGAAATGTATGAAATTAGAAATAATGATCTAGAACTGGAAATCTATAGTCTAGATTTCTCAGACACAGAGATGAACCTATGTGTTATTTTTGCTTATCATGTTTCAGACGTGTCTAAACTAGAGGTTGATCTGTATGGTTGTTATAGTGTTTCATCCTAACATTTGACATCTCATTTTCTTTTTTCTTGTCCTTCAGAAAACGCCTCAGGACGTGAACAACTTTGACCCAGATTTCACCCAGGAGGAGCCTACGCTCACACCCATCGATGACCCCATGATCCCTTCCATCAACCAAGAGGAGTTTAGAAACTTTTCCTTCACCTCACCGGAGCTACTCGAGATCTGAGAGGCGCTCATACCCTCCGCTCGTGTCCTTATTCTTTAGTTTTTGTGCCTGTGTCTACAGCAACTCCTTGTACTCTGTTCCATTCCCCGGAAATTGTGGAGGGGGGAGTCAAAAAGACATTGACAGCTCAGCAGGACTCCAGGCTGTAACTGAACTGCTGTGCACTCATGTAATCCCGGACGTTGCGGTTTGATCTGATTGAGAAGTTTTGCTTGTTTTTACTGTCAAGTGGCTTCATTGGCACATTCACGCAAGTGTCTACAGGATGTTTGAGATGCTGTTGTGTTATAATGGAATTCCTTTTTTCTTCAAAAATGAAAAAGCACTTTAAAAAAAATATTCCGCTTTGTCCACTTTTTGCTCCAAACGCTGCACAGAAACACACGAGGGAAGAAACGGAGAGCCAGTTTCACACAAGCCCGCCAGATTCCCAGAAAAGTCCGAATGCCAGTTAATTTGTGGAAAGCCTGACTGGAACAGAATAAAATATTTTGTTGGTGATGCATCCCTGCGCTGGAAAATTACAGACACACACAGACTGGAACCTGCTGTTTAACTAAGTTACCTGATACAAGTATAAATGGATGCAGGTTAAACACAGCTGCTCTTTGGTGAATGAGAGGTTTCACTGACTCAAGGTTAGCTCAATAAGCAGGATTCAAATAAAAATAACAGCTGCTGTGTATTATTGATTTAGGTCGCACCTTGTCACAAAGGCTCTGTCTGTGACGCTCTGTGTAATCTGATCTGGCAGTCACGGTAAATATGATGCAACATTTCATCTGCTGACTCACACCGATGGTGAAACATCCAAAAATCTGCGGATTTCACCACACGGCAACGTAACGGGGAGAGAGTGAATGCAAACTTCGGGATGTTGGCAGGATGAAAGGAGTTGTGGTGAGTCTGCATCATCATTTCTCCACTCCTGGGGGCTCTCTGAACACAGAGCCTGTGAAACGTTCCCGCTCTCTGGGCTGACTGCCCTGCTGGTGTAAATCCAAGAAATGCACAAGAAACACTCAACTGAGTGTTTCAGTCTCTGATGGAAGTAGAAACAAAAGGTAGGAAAACGGAGGGCGAGGGTTTAAACCTTGAACCTTCATTACTCTGACGTCAGCTGATCCTCCGGTGGAGGGGGTGAGGCCTCAGTTGAGCTTTATTTGTCACTGCAAACCAGTCGAGGATAAACAGGAAACCACGCACAACGTCATTGCTGTCACCTTTAATCTAGATGGGAAGAGCAGAGCAACAAAATAGTTCTCAGGCCTTTCTGTGCGGCATTAAGAAGCCTTTATATAGCCCCCTGCGCTGACGGCAGGAAGCCCGGGATAAACTTCTTCTGGCTGAACCTGCACAGACCTGACCAAGCCCGAGCGTTCAGGACACAGACATCTTCCTGCTGGAGCCAAGGAGGAAGCCTGCAAGCTTCACATGTGTTAGTCTCCTCAGATCCACCCGCTAGCTTAGGATGGAAAAAAAAAAAACACCTCCAAACATTCTGACTATAAAAGGTTAATTCCCTGCTCAAATAAAAATCTGTAATTCATACAGTTTCACAAGTTTTCGTCAACAAAACCTAGATTCCCATTCAGTATTGTTATTAGTATTGCACCGATACCAGTATCGGACGGGGCCCCGATCCAGCACTAAAATGGTTGGTATCGGTATCGGCGAATACCAACAAATAAGACACCGATACATTTTGATGTTTGTATGTCACTTGAGCGCAGCCTTCTCTCTCCCGACTAGTATTATACATGTTATAATTTCACAAATGTTGCACTATTTTGGGCTTTGAGAGCCAAAAGTTTATTCAACTATTGTCACCCATTCCAGGTAGGCAATAAAAAGTTCTGCTACCCTAAGTAGTATGCAGTTCTTCATATATACACGCAGACATCAATTTCAAACAGATGGTATCGGTATCTGGGCCAATACTGCACAGCCAGGTATCGGTATCGGGGCCAAAATATGGCATCGGCGCAACACTAATTGTTATCAAACCTCTGGTAAATCTCAGGTTTTCTCAGATATGCAGCGTTGAACAGATGTCTTCTGTTTTTGCTTTAGGTCACACACGTTTCAAAAATATCAAACATATCTTAATATCAGACGAGCAAGGTAAATAGAAAAAAGCTCTTTGAAAGACGGCTCAATTTATTAGGGTAAAAAGGTTATCAGGACCAATTAGCCCCTTAACCTAGTAGCTGCTAGTATCTTCTTGGCAGCAAGAACCTCCATCAAACTTTTGTGATGTCTGGCAGTGAGCCTTTACATCACTGAGGAGGATCTTAGGCCCACTCTGCTTTGCAGAATAATTTTTATTCAGCCACATCGGAAAGCCTTTGAGCATTAGCAGTCTGATTAGGTTTCCGCCAGCATTTCTGTCAGATTTAGTCCAGTCTTTGAACAGGGCACTTTTTGTTTTTTGGGCCATTCTTTCATTCTTTGGGTAATTGTCTTATGATAATAATAATAATAATAATATTTATTGTCATTGTAACATACATTCAAATGGAATTTGTTCTCTGCATTTAACCCATCCCCTTGGGGAGCAGTGGGAGCAATCTGGAGTTAAGGGTCTTGCTCAGGGACCCAGAGTGGCAGTCTTTGGGAGTTGAACCCAGAACCTCCGGGACAAAAGCACAATGCAGTACTCTAACCACTAATCCATCTTTATCCCACAAAACAGAAGTACTGTCTTCCCAGACCGGGAATTGAACCCGGGCCATGGCCACCGAATCCTAACCACTAACCACCAGGGAGCGCACAACTGTGAGTCGACCCATCCAGGAATCGAACCCGGGTCTCCTGCATGACAGCGTCAATCAAGTGTGCTTGAGCTTGGTTATGTATGGGAAATAGTTGTGTTTTTTGTTGTAAAAACGATTAAGGTGAGGATAAAAAGTCATTAGAAATCCATGGTCATAAATCTGACAGTCAGAGCCCCATAAATACTGCTCTAGGCTACCTATTGTCAATCAGACTTCTGTACACCATTAGGTAGACCAATATTATCTTTAATATTACTACTTACTATTACATTACTATTACTGAAACCGCATGTTATGTCTGCATTTCCTAATACCTTTAAAAGATTAATTGCGATGTTTATTAATGGTTTAATGGAACAACCTTTGGGGAAATCTCTTTGAACTGCAGACAGTCACTATACTGCCACAATTCTTATCACAATCTTATTTTTTTGTTGTTTCAATAAACGTCACAATAATTAACTAGCTTGAGCTTCAGGTCATGATCTGTCGTTTGGACATTTTGCTTCAGGATTTTCTGGCAAAAAGCAGAATTCATGGTTCCAAGTTGTCCGGGTCTTGGAACGGCAAAGCAGTCCCAGACCATCACACTTCCCCCGCCGTGTTTGGCGGTGTGTTTGATGTCGGCCTTTTTCTGAACTGTTGTTAGTTTTACAACACACCTAACAGGATGCAAACCTTCCAAAAAGTTTCACAAACAAAATCTTACTACAATGTGTTGGCTTTTTGAGAACTCCAAGCCTACTTAATATTCCCGGGCAGGTTCTTTTCAAGTGATTTCTTGTTTTAAGAGGTCTTCAGCTTTGCAACAATGTGGTTAAGCACAGATGATTTATTATTAATCTACCAAAACAACACCCTACTGATCTGGAAATGCTATATTAGAGGGTGTGTACAGTGCAAAAAAAAAAAAAAAAAAACTCCTGCCTTGTTTTTCTTGGCTTGTTGCTTTGTCCTGTTTGGCAGCTACGTCGGGTTATGTTTGCATGAAAATAATAAAGCTTCTTTGTCTTGCCTTAGCTTTCTCCACCAGCTAGTGATAACTTCCAACGTTCTCTTCGTCATTTTACTAAACTGCAGGTTTGATGAATAAACTGCTAATGCACTTATCTACCGGGAAGGGGAAAATGTCTCATGAGCAGCAGGCGTGATGATGAAATAATCACCCTGGCTCAGGAGGATAGAAGGACAACAGGAGCTCAAATAACCGAGGCTGTAATTCACACAGATCACCAAGGTTGGACGATAACAGAATGGAAAAAGGTCACCGGGTCTCAGGTTCAGCTGTGACATTCAGATGTTTGGGTCAGAATCAAGTGTAAACATGGATGCATCTGTTGTATCTATGGTTTGTGCTATAATTGTGTGGGGAATATTTTCTTTGCAGGTTTTGAGGCTCTTTGTACCAGTTGACCATCATTTAAACACGTCCCTCCCTTTATTCATCCCCTGGCGGTTACTTCCAGCAGGATAAAGAGCCAGGTCACAAAGCTCCAATCACCTCAAACTGGTTTCTTGAGCTCAACAATGACTTCACTGTACTCCAGTGGCCGCCGCAGTCTCCAGATCCCAACCCAATAAAGCACCTGTGGGCTGTGCCGCCGACAAATCTGCAATTCAAAACGATGCAAAGTCTCTCAGGGATGTTTCCGACACCAGAGCAGCTCTGAATGAAAAATGGGGTCAAATGTGGGACCAGCAGGGTGTACCTAATAAAGTGGACAGTCAGTGTTAATCAGACTCCAGACAAAAGTCTCATTATTACATTGACAATGCAATCCTTCACGCACATCGCATGGCCTCTCTTTCAAAGCTCTGTGCATGAAAGTTGATATGAGACTGTGGTTCTTTCTGTTTCATTTCAGGAACAAGGTCTTCCGTGCCTCCAAACAACAGGTGGTCCGATTTTTCGTGCGATAATGTAACGAGGGGGAAACCTTGCACTGCTGGCTCTGTCTGACAGCAGAGCCTGGGATTAGTACGCAAAGCATGCTCAGCAGCACAGTAAAGTTTTTGGTTTTAACCCCAGGCTTAAACCCTGCCGCACGAAGTTTATTGGGATCATAAAATAGATAATTAGCATCTCTATAAAGAGGAAACAATGACTTCTAACATGTGTGTTGAATAACCAGCTTGACAACATACACATTTAAATTCACTGGTGATTGTCAAAGCCCCGCCAGTTTCTCTCTTCCAAATATCAGAGGAGATCCAAAACATATGAAGGCCTCCATACAGAAAAATGATCAACTGCGATAGATTAATTTTTGTTACAGGACCACGTGTTTGTTTTGAGTTAAGTCCTGTTTACTGTCCGACCCTGTCAAGTATTTCACAAAATGTCAAAAGAGTTATGAATCAAATATATAAAAATAACAAAAAGACACCCACGTGTACATACGGCTGTTTACATAGTTATACCTAATCTATGTATGCTCTGAACATTGCAACTAAAGTCAGAATTCTTGATAGTGCACAGTCCACACAGTCGTGACTGATTTAGCTGGTTCTGATTCCGATCCAGGTCCAGCTCTGTTGTTTGGACTGAGCTGGCGTGCCGGGAATAAGACCAGCCTTTCTAGAAAATGGCTACCCAGATATTGCTTCCTCTCGTCTCAGCCTTGGCTTTTTGAAGATACTTTAGGCTACTTCATATTGTCAGACAAGTTCTGCTTCGGTGGTTTCTTGATTCCAGGTCCAGTAGTAATCAGACCTGGGTGTGGTGGGTGAAATTAAACCCAAATTGTTGTTTATCAAAGTCGTTTAGGGGGCAGTTATATTTTATACATGTTGGCTGGGTTGTTTTGGACCGCTGAATAAAGAAAGTCATACGACAATTTATTTATTAATTTTTATTTATTTTTATTTATTTTTTACGCAAGTCATCTTTTGATGTTATCAACATTGATGATTTGAAACGGTTATATGAAACAAAAAAACGCAAAAATACGATAGAGGACACATTATTTCACAGATTTTTATTCCTTTTAATGTCATTTAATTTAATTTGTTTGTTTATTAGTTGTTTCTTTAACGGATCCACGACATTTCCGGTGCGCGTCCACGCTAAGGACGAGGCACGTGATTGCGCGCCCCCCGCGCCAGCTATCGGTGGCGGCAGGCGGAGCCAGCGCGCTCCCGAACGGGGCAACATTGTCTCGGCAAAAAAAAGCACTTATCCAGCGTGGCACTATTTTCTCACAAGAACTAACCAAATATTCCGTTTTTAGCGGAGAAGACTGCGACATTTTTTGGACGGAGCGAACCCAGGGGGAACTCTTATGTGATCGACCCGACAATTCGCGGGTCGACTTCAGCAAAAAAAGAAAAAGTGACGTTTCGGTTGATTTTCTCGACGCGAGCGGGTCCAGCTTGACACCGAGAGAGAGGCTCGACTCCAGCCCGGCCGTCCTGACATGGACACAGCGATCATACCTGAAAAGAAAAGGTAACGTCGCAGCTAGCTCATGCTGCCCTCTGGGAGGAGTATTTTTTATTTTTTTTTACACTTTGAAAGCGTTTGTGTTTTATTTTGATTCCTTTGTGCTGTCAGCCGCGACATCACGGCCTTAATTTCAAGGTTAACGGCTAGTTTCTTCCGTTCGTCTCGGCGCTCTGCTAGCATGCTAGCATGCGGCTAACAGAGGCGCTTGTAGGTAAAAAGCTGTGGTTGTTAAGCAGTTTACCTTCATTAGACAGCCGTTTAAGATCCTTAATAGCTTTCTTTTAGATCTGGTTTAAGTTTTTAATCGCGTTTTCTTTCTGCTGGCCGCGTTTCAATGCGCCAGCGTCGACGCAACAAGAGCTTTATTGACATGTTTTACTGTATTCGGTCAGTAATCCATCTGGGCAGACGCTGGCTTTGATGGGCCAACTTTGACGAGAGTTCAGCCGCCAAAGCACAGCGGGATGTCGGGTTATTACCAGTTGTCTGGTCGAATAAGTAGTTGGAACTGGATTGTTGTTGTTTTTTAGCGTTTTTTAACACCTGCGCAGGAAAGGGCAGCAATAAACCGCATCTGTCCGTCAGTAAAGCGTTGAGACGTCTCCTCTGTGGCCGCTGACGCCGTGCCAAAGAGCCAAGGTGTTGACCACAGGTGCTTAGCGGACGAAGCTGCCCGGAATAGAGTGAACTAGTTTGGGGTTAATGCTCGCTGGGAGCCGGGGAAGGCCTGGTTCTGGCTTTGAGGGGCTTTCTCTCCGATGAACTCGCTAAGAAGAAGCCACGTTTAGCAGGTTAGCTAATAGCTGCTCATAAATAAGTTTTAGGATGAACTTTGTGCATTTGTTGTGTAAACTCATTAAGGGTATCTGTGTGTTTGATGCTGGGATCTGATTACGACATGATCAAGTCGTGAACTGTAATTGTTTAATGGAGTGTGCATTTATGTATATGTGGCTTTTAAAGAAAAAATGCTTAACGTAACTTCAAAATAGAGAGATTTGTGTGATGCACCGATCAACTAAGAGATCAGAATTAGCAAATTATATTTTGATCAACACTGAAAAATATTCACATATTCATTAAATGCATCAAAATAAATATATATATATTTTTTTACTATTATGCAGTTAATGCACTTTTTGATTTCAACACAAATCAGTTAAACGCTAGCGCCTTATGCTTTGCTTTATAAAGGGGGATTATTTTCTATTAAAGAACCTGCAGCTCATTGTAATCCTGTTTTATACGTTATAGTCCTTGAAAGCAGCTTTTGAAATCTACAGGTCAGATCTTAAAGTACCTTAGAGATGACTATTTGCCAGGAAAAGCCTGGTTGGTGCATCTCTGAGTAGGAAATGTATTCCACAGACGTCTTGTTTTACGCTAAACCGTTTCAGAAGAACGAAAAAGGGGAAGGCAAAAAATAGCAACGCTTTCCTAATAGTTGAAGCTAAATAATCGTTTTCAATGCTTTCATTTTAGTAATACTTGGACACTAACAAACCAAATCCTTTAGCTTTGTCTTTGCATGTGTTTGACTCCAAGCTTTGGGATGCTGACTTAAATAAATAATTTTGGCATTTTGAAGCAGCATCATTAAAAGGCATCCCTGAAAAGGTTTTGCTAACCCTTCTGAGCCCGTCAAGTGAATAATTTCAGTTTAATTGATTTGTCTCTCTTCATATGACAGATTTTGCCCTATAATTTTGTTGTGCAATCGGCTGTAAAGAGCGTAGTTGCTTCCTTAAAGTCGTAGCCCAGCCTAGTAGCCTGCATCAGATGCAACAGGAGCTGACCTGCGCTGATTTCATAGACTGTGCTTCACTGAATTACGAAGCCACGCTGACTGGAAGGGAAAACATGTCCGTGCACGCTAAAACTGTACAAACAGCCTGGACTGTGTGCGCGTTGTTGTGCTTTTACTGCTGAGTGTATTCGACAAGCGTTCTCGAAAATCTGCTTCCTGCTACTTGATTCTCCGTGCCGGCGTGTTTGCGCGGTGCCGGTTCCTGCGTGTGGGGGTCGGTTGCTAAGACCTGCGGCCGCAGCTCACCTGAGGAGCTGGGTCGACCCGGAGAGAATCAAAGTAGGCTCCCCTTAAAGTGACTTTCTGAGATTCGTCGGTCGTCACAAATCGCACCTCATCCTTTTTGCTGACGTGCGTTAACCAATAAACGAGGGGAAGTGGTGGCCTAGTGGTTGGAGCAGCACGGCTGTGTTTCGGAGAAGCCTGCGAGTGCCGGGTTAGAGCCCCACAGACTGCGACTATTGGCCCCTGAGCAACACCTGTGGGCCCAGATTTGCCCCCCGGGTCGCCGTAAAAGCCGCCCACTGCTCCCTAAGCATCGGGTTAAATGCAGAAGACAAATTTTGTTGGAACGTACGATTGCGGTGACGAATATTTTTCTTTCTCTCTTGAATTGCAAAATTATGTACAGTAAAAAAAAAAAAAAGCTGTTTCCTCAGTGTTTTTTTTTTTTTTAATTTATTTTTTATTTTGTCAACCTCACTAAATGACCCCAGGGACCTCGGCCTCCTGAAACCCGACCCTCTGTTTAGGTGTCACCATCTTTGATTACAATAAACATGTGTTCGGTCTCCTCCAGCGTCGCAGGCTGCTTTGCTTTGGATCCAGCTGGTTTCTTTGAGCTGCCTCGGTAACACTCGCGTCATCCCTTAATCACTGGGGCGTGGCCTGAGAGGCATGGTTGCCAATTAGCCCGTTGCTCAGAGGCATTCGGGCAGCAGGCGGGTCGGAACATGAGCAAGAAGTCGGGTGCTTGTGGGGGCAGAGCACCGATATATTTTGATTTGTGTTTGATTTCTGTAATGATTTTTGTAATTAATTCAATAGTTTGGGTAGGGCTGGGCGATATGGATTAAAAATTAAATCTCCGATTTTATCATACCAAATCCAATTAATCGATTTTTTTTCCTCCTTTTTGTTTCATAAAAAGAAAGAAATTATTTTAAAACCTTGCTTTTATGTCAAGCATTTCATCAGGGAGTTGACCTGAATTCAAAGTGCAACTAAAAACAAGCTGTGAAACATGCTTGTAAAACAAGATGGCAGCCGTGCCATTATAAGCAATGAAAATATAACAAAACATTTGCTGCTAGTGGTATTACACATTGAGCTTAGAACAGGCTTCACTGCAGTCGTGAACTTCAAACTAAGTTAAAAAAAGTAAATAAGTAAATGAAGTACCTCGTATTATGGTTAAAAAAAAAAGTTTCCACCTAAGAATATTTTGACAATACATTTGCCTAAACATATATTCAGCATCACATGCTGTTCTCTTCATGGAAACCCAATGAGTGTATTGGCAAAATAAAATCCAGATTTTTCAAAAAAGAAATCTTAAAGAATTGTAAATTCGAGTTAATCGATTTATCACCCAGCCCTAAGTTTGGGGTCATATTTGGTTAGTCTTAGTGAGACTTTAACAACCTTTAAGGAATACAAATATAAAAAGACAGACTTCTACGGTTCACGTAGTGAGCTCTGACCGTAACGCGCTAATACCTGTATGGGATCAAATTACATTAACGCAGGATTTACCGGCCATAACCCGACAGTTCAGGTGTGACGCGCTGCCGGTAAATATGTGCGCGTTCCTCCTTGGCCTGTGATAAATTTAGCCCAGCCGAAATGAATTTTCAGAATGTCTCAAACAATGCCAGGAAGGACGCGTGCTGAGGTATCCCCGTTGGACATGGCTTAGGAATTGTGCTAAATGTAGTTTCATCTTTTTCCCCCCCTGCCCTGATGAGCTCAGGGTCTGTTGAGCTCCTTTTTTTTTTTTTTTTTCTAGTTTACACTTCGCCAGCAGTCTCTGCATCACGTCAGCCACACAGTCTGGTGACCGTACAGCTTTAGCTACCAGTTTAAGCAGCAGAGGTGTCTGAGTTTTCACAATATCGCAACTTACAGTGAAACTTCTTCACAGGCGTCAGTGTCTTTGTTTACGAGCTCAGTTGGTTGAAAATGAAAGTTTCTGGATGGCAACACACTGGAAACTGAAAGGAAAATCGGTTGGCTTGTTTTTCTTGTTTTTTTACAGTAAGGTTGCTTTATTGAAAGCTTGCACTTTTGGCTCATTGAATGACCCACAAAGTCGATCACCATCAGTGGTCCGGTGGGTTTCCTCCAGCTTGTGGTTCTGGATGTAGAGGCAGCAGCGAGGGCCAGACTAAAATCCAACAAAGAGCGTCTCCAAAACATGTAAACACGTCTTTTTCTAACCTAAATTCCTCATAACAGAGACTTAAAACAGTTTGTAACCTTTTCATAACAGATTTTCTTATTCCTTAACTCACAGCTGAAGCAACAGGGAAACACGTAGGGTTCTGTCTCCTGTCTGCACTTCAATAATTACAAAGCAGCCTGACTGTGACCTTAATTATTACTCAGTCTGGTGAAACTAGGTTAAAATAGGTGGGCAGATCTCAGCAGAGGAGACGTTGAGACTGTGAATGTTTTTTATTTCTTTTTATTTCTTGGTGGGGTTGCAACTTAAAGGTGTGCTGCGACAACGAACGCTGACTTGCGTAATGTATTGATGCACCTTTTGGGGTTTACCTGTGCGCCCCCAGTGGATCTGTCCGTCTACATTAAGGTCCCGGCTGAAACACAGAGGAGGGTAAAAAACTAGGTGCTGAGTTTTGAGTCTGTTTCGCCTCAGCTGAACTCCTTAATCCCACACACATTTTATATTTTACGCATCACTCAGACACAAACGGGCAGCAGTGGCGATATTTAGCCTGAACCTGCATTCTGTACGTGCTCGGCCATATTGGAGACAAAACTCTAGCTGACTTGGAACTTTGACAATCTGGTCCTAAAAGAAAAAACAATAACTGTATCTGTATGAATCTGCAGGACCTTTTTTTATCATGACTCTAAATTTCCTTACGGCTCTAACTTTGGGGGCTTTAAGAGTTTAGAAAGAATTTAGTCAAAGCAGAACCAAAGGTTAGTTAAAACGGTAGCTAGCTTGGACTGGTCTTCTCCCAGTAAACGCATCCACACCGAAGAGTGTTGTTGCCACAGCCTGCCTGGCAGCTCTTAGTTATGGGCAGATCAAGCTTAAAATCACCGGCGTGCTTCTTAGTGCATCTCAACCAAATCGGGGTGTAGTCGACATTATTTTCATCACAATAAGTATATTTGGTGTAAATAGCTTAAAGAAAGGAAGAAAAAAAAATGTTTTCTGGAAAAGGAAATGAAACCAGGCAACATACCGTATTTTTCAGACTGTAAGTCGCTCTTTTCTTCATGGTTTGGCCGATCCTGCGACTTGTATTCAGGTGCGACTTGTATATCAGATTTAAATGGTAATTTATCTTGACCAGCATGAACCAAGGAGTAAACTTTACCGTCTGTAGACGCAAGAGGGCCTCGCTAGGCTTGTGAAAACTATCCTGCTCCAGTACCATTTAAAAATGAATCGAAACATTAACCTATAGACAACAAAGACTGAACGTGTTTGTTTCTCTGTTTCAGTCTGCATTCAGGCAGCAGAGCGTTGTGTGGTGCAGCTCCAAGGACCCAGACTGAGACAGAACCGCTTTATTGGGCGGTCTGAGAAGCTAATAGCAGCTAGCGCTAGCTTACAGGTCTGTTGTCAGGGTTACGGCTTCTCTGATGCACTGAGCTTTATGTGGCTCTGAAGCATCCGTGTCGTACTGTTAGCTTAGCACATAGCACCACTACGCTGGTCTAATTTAGGCGAAAGTTTGACAACTTTCAGCGTAACGGGCCGTTAAGATGAAATGCGCTGGATAAAACCTGCTGGTTGGAGCTGCTAATTTTCCCCATTCATCCTCCCAGGTATGTTCCAGGTTATTCAGCCGGGTTTGGATGCCGCTGTGTGATTTAATAAGTTGCCTCACCAGATTAAATGTCAGTTTTTAGATAAATAAATAAATGCATATAGTCCGGTGTGACCTATAGTCCAGAAAATACGGTACTTTATCCTTCTTTGTCGCCCTGTGAGTGTAAGAGTGTTTCTCTGCTTTGGATTATATAATGGGAGCCCGCTTATCGTCCCAGTAAGCAGGACGGACTGATACGGTGAGCAGTTCTCATCTAAAGTGGGTCAGCCCGGAGCAACAGAGTACACAAACAACACTGGAAGCGCCGGTCAAGGTGATTCTCATGCGGGGCGTTTTTTTTTCTCCGTCTCCCGCTGCCTTTAATCCCCTCGCTCACTTCTGCCAGCTCCAACTTTGTTTGCATTTCAGCCTTTCTTCATAAACCCAGTACGAGCTGAAAGGAGCCCAGCTGCAAACTGAAGATGAGACGAAGGGGGTGCTGGATTATCAGTGTTATGTAATGGGGGGGGGGGGGGCTCTCTGTGACTCCTGTTTCTATAGCTGTGCTGTTTTCTTATGTTATTTGTATGAAGGGGTGAGTTTAGTACGCTGCAGCCTCTAAATATATTAATCTGAGAATACGGCAGCACTTCCAGGGTTGTTGTGAGACCAAAGTTCTTCAGGGTGTTTAGAGGTCGGCCGAGACAGCAGCCACACAAAATGGCCTCCGCCGGCTCTCCGTGAGCCCGGTGATGTTTACCGTCCGGCACGAGTGTGTTTTCATGTGAACGCAGGTGAGAAAATATGCCTGAAATGCAGAAACGGCCGCCTGCGCCCGGCAGACAGAGGTTACAGACTGCAAAAATAGAACTAAAAATAAGAAAAATCTTCTTGAAATTAGAGTATTTTTCCTTGATTTGAGCATGTAAATAAGATTATTTGCCAATGGAATAAGATTTTTGCACTTAAAATAGGGACAATTCATCTCCATCATCTCATTTCAAGAGCTGTATATCTAATTATCTTATTTTAGGGGTAAAAATACTCATTCCATTGGCAGACGATCTTATTTACCTGCTCAAATCAAGGGCAAATACATTCATTTCAAGATAATTCTACTTATTTTTAGTTCTCTTTTTGCAGTGCAGGCTACAGTCAGCCGGGGAGACGCAGAAAAGTGCTTTCTGGTGGTACGGACGTGTCATCCGGTTCGTTCAGCAGCTGCTGAGACCAGACAAAACACCCGAAAGCCATTAAACCTCAGCGGGCCAATCATCTGCGTATAATGGAAAGTTTTAGCCTCCAAACCTGAAGTCTCCTGTTGCTCTGTCCGCTGATTGAATCTGCATCTATCCGCTGCTCTGCAGTGAGCGGGGAGGGGACCAGAATAACTCCAACGGCCTCGGTCAGGGCTGGGAGTGCATACCGGGTCGATTTTAATTGGACGTGCATTTCATAGCAAAGTGCTTTTAGGCGGTCGTACATTCAGCTCCGTGTTCGGGGTTTTCATGGAGCTCCTTCACGGCGGCGCTGTAGCTGCCAGACCACAGACGGCTCGTCCTCCCGGTACTAATCCATCGCCTGTCTCTCCCCACAGGGTGAGCTCGGAGCGCAGGAAGGAGAAATCGAGGGACGCGGCGAGATGCCGGCGCGGGAAGGAGTCGGAGGTGTTCTACGAGCTGGCCAAGCAGCTGCCCCTCCCCCACAGCACCAGCTCCAGCCTGGACAAGGCCTCCATCATGAGGCTGACCATCAGCTACCTGCGCATGCAGAAGCTGCTCTGCGTCGGTCAGTATCTGAGCTTCCAGCGGAGGGTAAACGGGGTCGTCTGGGTTCCTGCTTTCCCAGGTTACACTCGACGGTAATCCGGAGCGTACGTTAAATGACTCGCCCCTACAGCACCTGTGTTTACAGGTGAGCAGGAACCCGATCAGCGTTTTCCTGCCGTCCATATTAAAGTTGACCTTTTGAGCAGGTGGCAGCAGCCTGATGCCTGAGTCAGTCGGTGGTCGGGGTCAGAGAGGCGACGTTCTTGGTTAAAGCTCAGGTTCTGGTGCAGCTTTTAATCTGATGAAGCTGTTAAAGTTTCTCTGCAGACGTTTCTGCCACACGGCACCACAGCGGAAACAAAACACTCATTATCACTGAAATGTAAACAAAAGCTCATTTAAACCACATAATTAGCTGTAAAGCTGTTGAAGGGAGGAGTCTTTGTTTTGTCTTTTTAGCAAAACCAAAACCTGACAAGTGTTTACTAGGGCGAGTTATTGTTTTGCGTGTTTAAAACAATAATTAGTTTAACATAGATGGATGGATTGAGTCTGAAAATGCTAAACTGCCTTAGAGGTAAACTGTAAAATGATTCCTTGTTGTTGAATGTCGTATTAAAATAACTGATAAAATGCTAATTAAAATGTAATATATTATGTGACGAATCAAAACACAAATGGAATAGTTTTGTACCTTTCTGCTACCCCGACTCTTCAAAACGAGACGCTTCTCTGCGTCATAAATCGACATCTACGGCTAAATGAGCGGACCGCTCTGCCGTCGCAGAGGAAGCCCCAGTAACACATCTGAGAGGAAACCACCGAGTTATCTGACCCAGAAAGCTCGCCGTCTTATCTTCTTACATAGATCTCTGCAGAAAAAAAACGTCTGCTGTGGGTTTTTGTGCCTGCGCGTTCACGTTTTAGACAGATTTCTCGTTACCTGGTCATAATCTGACCTTTTTATTTCCCGTCCAGATGAGCCGGTGGCGGAGGACAAACCAGCACTGGACATGCAGCTGAACGGCTCCTACCTGAAGGCTTTAGAGGGCTTCCTCCTGGTGCTGTCTGAAGACGGAGACATGATCTACATCTCAGAAAACGTCAGCAAGTGCCTGGGGCTGGCACAGGTGGGTGTGTTGTGACTGGCTCACCTGTCGGAAGCAGGGAGTTGGGGAAATCTAAAACTTGACTTGGAATCTAAAATAATTCAATTCAATTCAATTTTATTTATATAGCGCCAAATCATGAAACATGTCATCTCAAGGCACTTTACAAAGTCAGAATCAATCATATTATACAGATTGGTCAAAAATGTCCTATATAAGGAAACCAGTTGATTGCATCAAAGTCCCGACAAGCAGCATTCACTCCTAGGGAAGCGTAGAGCTACAAGGAGAGTCGTCTGCATTGTACATGGCTTTGCTGCAAACCCTCATACTGAGCAAGCATGAAGCGACAGTGGGAAGAAAAACCACCCATTAGCGGGAAGGAAAACCTCCGGCAGAATCGGGCTCAGTATGAACGGTCATCTGCCTCGACCGACTGGGGTTACAGAAGACAGAGCAGAGACACAACAAGAGAGACAAAAAAGCACAGAAGCACACATTGATCCAGTAATCTGTTCTACATTAGATGGTAGTAGCGGGTGAGCCATCTTCTCTGGATGATGTCACAGTTAACAGAACGCCAGACCAGGTGTACCTACTATGGAGATAAAAGAGAGAAAACAGAAAGTTAAAGCAGAAATGACAACACGTAATGCATAATTGAAGAACAGTAGAACTCTATATAGTGAGAAAATTAGATCCTGATATCCTCCAGTAGCCTAAGCCTATAGCAGTAAAACTATAAAGGTAGCTCAGAGTAACATGAGTCACTAGTTATAATTTTTGTCAAAAAGAAAAGTTTTAAGCCTAGTCTTAAAAGTAGACAGGGTGTCTGCCTCACGGACCAAAACTGGGAGTTGGTTCCACAGGAGGCCCGACTCACTGGGTTCTGCCCGTCTCTTGCAGTTTGACCTGATCGGACACAGCGTGTTTGACTTCACACATCCCTGCGACCAGGAGGAGCTGAGGGAGATGCTGGTCTACAGAACCGGTGAGTCGTTCTCTCTGAGGTCCGCTCACACTCCACTTCCTTATCTGTAATCTGGCGCAACACTTTGTCGCTTTTATTTCTTCCCTTTTATGCAAATGTTCACAGCAGCAGCTTCCAGCTACGCTGAAAGAAAAGCCATAAAAAGCCGTTGGTAGAGGGAGAGGCAAACCCTTTTTACGACCCTGACTCTCCATCGCTGTTGTTTTTGTGATCTCAGGCTCCAAGAAGGCGAAGGAACCAAGCGCAGAGCGGAGCTTCTTCCTGCGGATGAAATGCACGCTCACAAGCCGGGGCCGCACCGTCAACGTCAAGTCGGCTACGTGGAAGGTGGGCCACAGAAACGCTCGTCCGCCTGCAGAGATTCACCGAAGCTTTGAGATGAGAACGGATCAGTTTGTTGCTGCTGCTGCTGCTTTACTGCATCCATGTGTGTCGGCTACATGCTGACAGGTTAATTACGTTTCAAATAGTAGGATTTTAATAACGTGCGCGCTGAAAGCTGCAGCTCAGTTATCCTTTAGTTAAGTACATCAGGCTTACAGGAAGGACCCGGCTGCTTTGAAGCCGGCCGGCTGTGGTCAGTCTGAGTGCAGCTGTCACTGTGGCAGAACCATTACTGATGTCTGCCAGAAAACCTGAGCGTGAAACTATTTTAGCTGTTTAGGGAGATTTATTCATGATCTAAATCGTGTTTTAGAAAACGCCGTGGATCTGCAACGTCATACACTGAGCTGCTTTCAATTACCAATAACGAACCTGCTGCAGAACGAGCTACTATGTTTCCCAACATCCACCGAGTTCAGAAAATTAGCAATTTTAAGATTAACTGCAGTAAAAAAAAATATTTCAACTCCAAGTCGCTTATTTTCGTCATAAAGCAATTACTTATTTTGTCAAGTTTCACTTCTTCTTTACCAGTAACTACAACATGAACAGATATTTGTGCTTTAAATCTGAAATTGTGTGAAAAAAAAAAAACTCACCGCCTTCATTTCTTATTATTTATGTATTTAGAAATAAAGGATCAGAAATACGAGAAAACCAATCAGGTCGTCATCAGCGCAGCTCTACAGGATCTTTGTAATAAAGAAACATTAGTTTAAATTTAATAATTGCAGTATGTAACCTTTCCAAGTAACTTATAAATGATTTGTGATGCATTAAACGTAATCCTTCTGGTTTTAAAAGTTAATTTAGACTCTAATATTTCTACACATTTAAAGTCAATCAAACTTTATTTGTCCTCCAGGGTCTGATTTAAAGGCGCGGTGAAGTGGATGTGAGGCGTCTATAACCATAAAACCTGATTCCAGCGGCATACAGAGGAATAGATTTATTTATTTATTTTTGTGCGCATCAGATCTGGTCAAACGTGGATCTAAAAGTTTAGTCGGCTACAAACCGTCTCTCTTCAGCGGCCATCCAGCCGCTTCGTCTGGTCCTGCAGAAAAAGCGTTGTTAAACTGGCGGTGCTTCCAGACTTTGGACCCCGCTGGCGCTCCCAGGACTCTGACTGGTGCCACCCGACCCGTTGTTTCTGCAGGTGCTGCATTGCTCGGGCCACGTCCGCGTCCACAGCAGCGAGCAGAGCGCCGACGGCCACACGGAGCCACCCGTCCCCTATCTGGTGCTGATCTGCGACCCCATCCCCCACCCGTCCAACATCGAGGTCCCCCTCGACACCAAGACCTTCCTGAGCCGCCACACCATGGACATGAAGTTCACGTACTGCGACGAGAGGTCAGTATTAGGGCTGGGCGATATGGATTAAAAAAAATAAATATCCGATTTTATCATACCAAATACCAGATTTTTTTCCTCCTTTTTTGTTTCATAAAAAGAAATTAAAGAAATTATTTTAAAACCTTGCTTTTTATGTCAAGCATTTCATCAGGGAGTTGACCTGAATTCAAAGTGCAACTAAAAACAAGCTGTGAAACATGCAAAACAAGATGGTAGCCGTGCCATTATAAACAATGAAAATATAACCAGGGTTCCTGCGGATCCTTAAAAAGTCTTAAAAGGCATTGAATTCTGTAATATAAAACTAAGGCCTTAATTGGCATTAAAATGTCTTAAATCAGTCTTTCTTAGGTCTTAAAATTGTTACCAGGTCATAAATAGGATTTTATTTTTGTAATCCTTACCAAACAGTCAAATAATTGATACAATTATATATTTTTTTTAAATTTACCAAACGGCTCAATGTAACCATTATTGGTTCCGTCCCGATAGCTGAACCAATAAAAACTGTTGCGGCCGGACCATAGCTGGGAAAAAGAGTTGGCACTGGTTATGTTGTGGTGTTAAAAACTGATTTATAGTTTATTTTAGTAGGGAACAAAACAACGTTTGTGAATTCAGTTCAGTAGTTGTTAAAAATATATCTGTAATTTGTGTGTTTTTAGCTTTCTTCCTATATGGAATGTTTTTCAAAATCTTTAACATGTCTACTGAGACAGAAAGTAATGGTTTATGTTAAAATAAACATTTGGGTAAAGTTGTCGCATCCAGGTTTATCTTGTTTATCGTGAAGTTGGTCTTAACTTTTTATTTCAAGTGGCATTAAAAAGTCTTAAAAAGTCTTCAATTTAACTTGCCTTGTGCTGTAGGAACCCTGATAACAAAACATTTGCTGCTAGTGGTATTACACATTGAGCTAAGAACAGGCTTCACTGCACTTGTGAACTTCAAACTAAGTTAAAAAAAAGAAGTAAATTAAGTACCTCGTATTATGGTAAAAAAAAAAAGTTTGTACTTAACAATATTTTGACAATACATTTGCCTAAACATATATTCAGCATCACATGCTGTTCTCTTCATGGAAACCCAATGAGTGTATTGGCAAAATAAAATCCAGATTTTTCCAAAAATTAAATCTTAAAGAATTGTAAATTCGAGTTAATCGATTAAATCGATTTATCGCCCAGCCCTAGTCAGTATTAACGGTGGCTAAGAGCCGCTCCTGGCACGGTCACACGGAGACCCCTAGTGCCCGGCGGGGGGAACTACAAGACGGAGACGCTGAACTTAAATTTGTCTCCAGGATTACCGAGCTGATGGGCTACGACCCGGAGGACCTGCTGAACCGGTCCGTGTACGAGTATTACCACGCTCTGGACTCGGACTATCTCACAAAGACTCACCATCACTGTAAGCGTCTGTGACAGAAACATAACCCAGTTTGGTTGTTTTCTAAGCCAGCTTTTGATCCAAGTATTCCTTTCCTCCCCCCCCTGCTGTTGCCAGTGTTTGCAAAGGGCCAGGTCACCACGGGTCAGTACCGCATGCTGGCGAAGAGAGGCGGCTTCGTGTGGGTAGAAACACAGGCCACCGTCATCTACAACAACAAGAACTCCCAGCCTCAGTGTGTCGTGTGCGTCAACTTTGTGCTCAGGTACTGCAGGGGGGGCGGGGGGGGCTTCAGGTCCCGCGTTTTGTTAACGTGAGGAATGCGGCCGGCAGCTCAGCGCCGACACATCTAGACCCGCTGACGTTTCCTCTTACGGCTGAGAACTGTCTGTGTGCTCCAACAGCGGCATCCAGGAGGACAAACTGATCCTGTCTTTGGAGCAGACGGAGAACGTGAAGCCGGCGCCGGAGGAGGAGGAGGAGAAGCAGCAGCAGCAGGAGGAGGAGGAGGATGAAGACGAGGCCGTGGCGGAGAAGAGCGAGCCCGTTGCGGTGAAGGAGGAGGAAGAGGAGGAGAAGACCCTGGAGGTGATCAAGCTCTTCACGCAGGTGGAGCTGCAGCCCCAGGATTGTCTTTACGACCTGCTGAAGGAGCAGCCAGACGCCCTGACCCTGCTGGCGCCGGCAGCCGGAGACATGATCATCTCTCTGGACTTCAGCCGCCCCGGTGCGTCGCCTCGTCGTGCCGTCGGGCTCGTCCACCTCGTGACTCGGCGTAAAATAACTAAATGTTTAAACTCCTTCTGGCCCGCAGAGTCCGAGACCCACCTGCTGAAGGACGTCCCCCTCTACAGCGACGTGATGCTGCCCTCCGCCGACGACAAGCTGGCGCTGCCTCTGTCCCCGCTGTCGCCCACCGAGCCGCTGGAGGCCTCCAGCGCCTCCTCCTGCGAGGAGGCCAAACCCGACGGCTTTCCTCCGGCCGTGTCCACCTCGCCGCCACGCAAGCCTTCAGACGTACGAGTCCGCCGGCTCAAACAAAACTCTCATGCCGCTTCGCAGCGAGCAGGGCCTGATCTCTGCTCTCCTCTCTTTAGGTCGACCACCCGCTGGGCTTTTCCTTCCCCATGGACACCGAGATGAGCTCCGACTACAAGCTGGACCTGGTGGAGAAGCTGTTTGCCATCGACCCAGAGCCCAAAACGCCGTTCAACACAGAGGCAAATATCTCTGATTTCTGCTAAAAAAAATCAAGATAGATTCTTTGTGTTTTAATGATTAAACGTGCCGTATTTATCGGACTATAAGGCGCACTTAAAATCCTTTAATCTTCTCAAAAGTTGATGAAAAACACAGTATTGCTTTAGTTTCTTCCAAAAAAAAAAAGATGTTAAATTGATTTATGGCTCTAAATTGATTCTGATTGGCTTTAATATAGATTACTTTCCTCGTGTAAAAAAGAAACGAGAACTCGACTCTAAACATAAAACGTGTCCTTAAACATTAGTTTCCTCCCCCTTCAGGCGATGGAGGACTCTGAGCTGGAGATGTTTGCACCATACATCTCCATGGACGATGACTTCCAGCTGCCCGGCCTCGCCCCAGAAGAGCCTCTGTCCTGTGGGCCGGTCAGACCCCTGGAGAGCCCCCCGGGCCTCGTCACGCTGGACGTCCAGAGCTACCCCGGCTCTCCGTTCAGCGCCGCCGAGAGCTGCGCGTCTTCTCCGGCTCCCCCCGAGCCCGTCTGCTCGCCCCCCCCTCCCACCGCCACCGCTGCAAAGAGGTAACTGTCTTAAAACAATCTTTTGGGTACATAAGCAGTCTGGAAAAGGGTCAGATATCAGTATTTTCCTGGTTCTAGAAAAACAAAATTCTAGATTTTGTTCCCACACTGCAAAAAGGGAACTAAAAGTGGGTAAAAGTTTCTTGAAATTAGTGTATTTTTCCTTGATTTGGGCAGGTAAATACGATTATTTGCCAATGGAATGAGTATTTTGATGCCTAAAATAAGGTCATTAGATGAACTGCACTTGAAATAAGATGGTGGAGATCAAATGTTCGTATTTTAAGTGCAAAAATCTTATTCCATTGGCAAATAGTCTTATTTACCTGCTCAAATCAAGGAAAAACACTTTAATTTCAAGAAAATCTTTACTTACTTTTAGTTCCCTTTTTGCAGTGCAGTCTTTTTTTTTTTACGTGTTTCATTCATTTTATCTGTTGTCTTTTTGTCTGTCCACCCATCCATCCGTGTCCTTACAGTCTTAACTTCTGTGGAAATATTTGCACTAGATTCATCCTGGCTCCTGTATTTTATACTTTAAAATGAGCAAAAAGGGACTGGGAACTCTGGGAAATGTGGTCCTGAGACCAAAGCGAGGAACCCCCCTGATAACGGCTGCTGCTGTTCTTCTTCTTCTTCAGAGTCCCAAACCTGGAGAAAGAGGTTCCTCTCAGAACCGTGGCGCTTCAGAACGTGCAGCGGAAGAGAAAACTGAGCGAGCTAAAGGAGCTGATCGAACAGGTCGGTCCAGCGGCTCGTCGGCACCGTCCATTTAAAGACCTTCGCCTTTACGGGACCGCGGTTAAAACCTTTTCATGTTTCTCCTCTTCAGGGATCTTTGAGCCAAGAGCAGCCTGAGAAGGTTAAAAAGCTGAAGGCCACGGAGTTGGGAGCAACCAGGACCGTTCTTCTTCTGCCTTCAGGTGAGCGTCCAGGCGTCTCCGTTTCTAAAACCCGGGAACGTGTCGCAGCCATTAACGTGTGTCCCCCCCCCCCCCTTCTCTCAGACCTGGCCAGCCGGCTGCTGGGCACCACCTCGGACGGCGGCAGCTCCCCCTTCACGCTGCCGCAGCTCACCAGCTACGACTGCGAGGTGAACGCCCCCTTACAGGGCCGCCAGTACCTGCTGCAGGGCGAGGAGCTGCTGCGCGCCCTGGACCACGTCATCTGAGTCAGGACTGCACTTCTGGACTAGACTGGACACTACAATTATGCCCGACCCGACCCCACTGCCACTTATTTATGTATCTGTTTTGAGCTCGACCAGCTCGGCTGCCGTTTGTGCACCTTATGTGATATTTGCAGCATTCCACAGTGACAACCAACCATAGCAGGATCCTCTCTTCTCCATGGAGCCTCCTCCACACGCGGCGCCTTCACCGACGGACCCATCTCCAGCGGGTTCCCTGCAGAACCTGCCCCCCCCCGCCCCTCCCTCCTCCTACTGCCAGCAGTGTATTGTAAGCTTCAGTCGCACAACTTATATTTTCTTAAAAAGAAGAAAAAATATTACCAGCAAAATATATATATAATGAAGCCTTTTTAAAGTAGATCTAATGGAAAAAAATGAACTTTTATTTTATTTTTTTCTCCCCCCCCCCCATCCTCCCATACTTGTATGTTGTAGTACTCGTACATAACGTCCTGAGTCCCAAAAGTCTGAGCGTCTAGTTTTTAAACCTGAGCTGGTTTGAATGTTATCTCTGTTTTTAAATAGCCGTCTCGTGAGCTAATTCCATTTAATTGTGTAGCAGTCCAGTACATGTCACTTTATTACTGTAAGTGTGCGTTACTGTACATACGCCAGGGAAATTTCAATTTGACTCCGATCTTTTATTTTTTTTCCCACCTTCCTGCGTTTTCCTTCTACATGAAAAGACTTCATGGCTTTCGGTTTTTACTCAGTGCGCGGCGAACTCCAAGCAGTTCAAAGAGGTGCGACGGTCACAGTTTCTCCTCGTTATAATCATAGTCATAGCACCAGTTGTGACCGGACAGGCTTATTTACTCTGTTAATGGTAGTCACTTTTAATACCATTCTTCCTTGCCATAGTGTCGAGTCTCTCATGCTTCATTTTGCTGTTTAACAATAAATGGCTTTAATAAAATGTGCTCCCAGTTCTCTTATTTTACAAACTATCCTGTATGGACAAGTTTATTAATTAAACCAAGATAGAAATTCTCAGAAAAGCTGGTAAATTATCACCACACATCCACTTTGGCAACTATTCACAATTAAACAAACAAAACAGTCGTCTGGTTTCACAGTTTTCTCCTCAGCAGCATGAAGATATTTGGCTGCTTTTTCACTCGATGTATTCAGGAGTCACTTGGAGGTGGAAGAGCTTGCTTCCTCTCTGCACCACCAGGCTGATGCTCTGGCTGCTCCTCACGGCCTGGTAGATCTCCTCGGAGGTGTTCACCTTGACCCCGTTGATCTCCAACACGACGTCTCCCGGTTGCATCCCAGCTCTGGAACAGGATTGGAGAAAAGTTTGTGACTTCAGCAGCCAGTAAACGGAGCAGACGTCCCTGCACGCTGCAAAAAAGGGAGCTAAAAGTAAGTAAAATATTCTAGAAATGAGTATTTGTCCTTGATTTGAGCAGGTAAATAAGATTATCTGCCAATTGAATGATATTCTTGCACTTAAAATAGGAACAACTCATCTCCATCCTATTTCAGGTGCAGTATATCTATTTATTTTAGGCTCAAAATACTCATTCCATTGGCAGATAATCTTATTTACCTGCTCAAATCAAGGACAAATACTCATTTCTAGAAGACTTTATTTGTCCTTGATTTGAGCAGGTAAATAAGATTATCTGCCAATGGAATGAGTATTTTGAGCCTAAAATAAATAGATATACTGCACCTGAAATAGGATGGAGATGAGTTGTTCCTATTTTAAGTGCAAGAATATCATTCCATTGGCAGATAATCTTATTTACTTGCTCAAATCAAGGACAAATACTCATTTCTAGAAGGTTTTACTTACCTTTAGCTCCCTTTTTGCAGTGCAGGTTAGGAATGCTTAGGGTCGTTACACATTTCAAACCAACATGGTTCAATGTTGGTTTAGCTTGATAGTAACAGCAGCCATTAAGCATTAGTGACAACTAACAGGATTTGTTGCCTTTTCAGCCACATCAGGTTGGCTTTTTAAGCATAAACGGCACATTTGAGGTCAAGCTACAGCACCTAAACAGGATTTATGTCCAGACTTTGACTAGGACACTCCAAACCCCATTTTTTTGTTTGTTTTTAGCTGAACAAAGGTAATTTCTGAGCCATAAGAGATGGATTTGGGTCTGTGGGGCAGATCTAAATAACTCTTTTTCATCCTCTTGACCTGAAAACGTCCCTGTTTCTTTTGCTCGATAAATCCTCCTATTGAGCTAGTCTGCCATTACCCTCTCTAACATAGAAAGTACTCCTGGATCAGTGCTTTTTTGTGTCTCTTCTCAAATCCCCAGTCGATCGGGGTTTATTCCTGTTAAAGAAGACTAATCCTCCCCACTGTCGCTACTTGCATGCTCAGTATGAGGGATTGCTGCAGAGTCAAAGGCACAGATCCAGCAACTGTCCACTGTGGCTCCACACCTGTCTAGGAGGAGTAAACGATGCAATGGCTCAATGCAAACCTGATGGGTTTCCTTTGACAAAAACCTTTTTAACCAATCAGAACAGAAGAAACTTTGTAAAGTACCTTGAGATTACCTTTTTTCTTTTTTTGACAATAGGCAGCGTATAAATAAATAAAACTGACTTGCTGCTGTGCTTTGGACCGTTGTCCTGCTGTATATCACAGACTGATGGCTGCAGATTCTCAGTCAGGAAAAAGCAGCATTTGACCCTAGCTATGATCCATTTAAGCTTTTTGTTAGTTTTACAGCAGTTTGTCGACTGGTGGACGTCAATGAGTTTGTTTCTCTTGATCCAGACACGAGGTGTTGCTTTTTGAGATCTTTTAGCCAACTTCATGTCAGAAATGTTGTATTTCAGTGATCTGTTGACCCTACGGGTCTAATCAGTAATCGGGCCTGATCCAGGCAAGTTGAATTGAAGTCGGCTTTCTAAAACAAACATTTTATCACGGTTATTTCATGACTGACCAAATATTCACACCTGGCCAGATTGATTTTAGAAAGCTTTTGTTGACAAAGTTAGTGAAGGCATTGTATGGGAGAGAGGAGCAGGGCTTTAAGCTAAATTTTCAAGAATCCAGAGTCTTTAGTGTTATTATGTAACCATAATGAAATTTTGGTGAGACACGGAGGAAAAATAAGACGCAGACCTAAATTGAAAACAATTATTAAAACTAGAAATATAGGCATCCTTAAAGAAAACTCTAGAAAGAATGTTTGATATTCAATACTTTCTACTTACTCTTAAAACACTTTTAGAGCTAGAAGCCCTTGCTTGTCCAATTAATAAAAAAAAAAATATTGATTGATTTATTAAAATAACCACTGGCGGCAGCCCTAATCAAAGCATCTGGCCCCAACCTTTATTGAATTTCCTTTGGGGAAATAAATAAGAGGAAACAATTGGTCAAGTTCCCTCAATGGTGATGACATTTATTTCTAGCAAAACCTATAAAAATGTCAGATATTTCACACATACATCTTTTATAGTGTCAGAACAGGAGCTTCCTACCCAGGAGCATTTCTAGAACAACACCCCCCCCCCCCCCCCCAATCCACTCCTGAGGTTTAAAAAGCGCTGTATACACTGCAAAAGTGGAACTGAAAATAAGTAAAATGTTCTTAAAATGAGTATTTGTCCTTGATTTGAGCAGGTAAATAAGATGATCTGCCAATGGAATAAGATTTTCGCACTTAAAATAGGTAGAACACATCTCCATCTTATTTCAAGTGCAGGATGTCTAATTATCTTATTTTAGGGGCCAAAATACTCATTCCATTGGCAGATAATCTCATTTAACTGCTCAAATCAAGAACAAAAACACTATTTTTAAGAACATTTTACTTATTTTTTTGATCCGTTTTTGCAGTGTAATACACACAGCCGTACCCAGATCAGTCTGAAGACGTTACCTGCTGGCCGGTGATCCTGTGATGACTCTGTGGATCAGAATGCCGTGTTGGACACTAGGAAAAGACGGGTCTCTCATCTTCAGCTCGGCTATGATGCTGAAAACAAAAATGGCGGCTGGTTTGAGTTTGAGACAACTGCAGGTGTGCGTCGCCGCAGGGTGTCAATGATAACGAGGCCTTTACCTTGGTGTCAGCGTCAGCATCATAACACCGATGTACCGAGGCCGCGTTCCCGAGTCGTCAAACCTGGAGGCTGCGAGAGGAGCAAGAATACGTGAAAAAGAAACTGTTTTACAGTGGAAATGTGGCTCCGGGTTCTGTTATCCTTACTTGTTCTTTTGGCAGCTTGATCCAGAAACAGTTTCACGCGATCAGACGGAATAGCGAATGAGATCCCTGCGGTTACCTTCATGGTGTTTATACCGATGACTTCCCCGTCCTGCAGAACGCACACACATGGGTTCATCATCAGCGTTGGGCAAGTTACTTTGAAAAAGTAATTATTATATATAGTTAAATATATAGTTATAGTTACTTCTCCCAAAAAGTAACTGAGTTACTCCACTATAAAAGTAACTAGTTACCAGTAAAAGTAACTATTGCGTTACTTTTTCGTTTCTGGCTTTTTTATTTATGTTTTTACAACTTTTTTGCTGCCATGTCCATTCAATGCACCCCCCACCCACACCCACACACACACACACATACTCCCCCTTTTGTGTTGAACAGTGAAGTGTGGTGAAAGCAGCTTTAATTCTCCATCACATAACTTTCATAATCGCGCATGCATTGACATTTTCAACAATTTTCTCTTGCGGTTTTCAGCAGCAACGGCATTGTTTCTTATGGTTTAGTATTGTCCATATGCCTTCTTTAAATATTTCTAATTCTACTCGCAGGACATGCGCAATTCCAAACACACACACACACACAGAGGCAAGGAGCAGGGTACACACGTAAGCAGCCGCATCTGACTAAATGCAGAAAAGCAGGGACTTTACTTTCCCTATCTAGGGAAATTCTTAAAGTAACGGAGTAACGAGTGCTTATTTTGGAAAATAACAGAGTTACTGATTACTGAATTTGCAAAACTAACGCGTTAGATTACTCCTTACTGAAAAAACTAACAAGAGTACTCTAACGCGTTTCTTATAACGCGTTACCCCCCAACACTGTTCATCATGACCTCAGACACAAAGAGGCTGGAAAGGATCAGTCAGGGCAGAATGTATTTACCGTAGTTTAACAAAACTAAGTGATGAGTCAGGAGAAACATCCGGTTTAAGGCGGGTGGGGTCTGAATTTTATATCCAGACATTCACATAAATACAAGACAAACCTTCCGGCCTTAGATATGTTGAACCTGGTCAGGTGCTGCGATTTATTCAAGTCTGGGGAGCAATTGGGGGTCTTGCTCAGGGACCCAGAATGGCAGCTTGTGGGAGTTGAACTCAGAACCTCTGTGCTCTAACCACTAGGCCACCACTCCCAACAATATTTGACCAACAATACCAACACACCTTTTAGCCATGTTTAATTTGTCTATTTGTGTTTGAGAAAGCGAGTTTGCAACCAGGAAGTAACTTGTTGCAATGTCAACAGATCAACGCTTGTCAACGAATGATGTCATCAGTCACGTGACACCCGGTGCAATATTTTTTTATGAGCCTTGTGCTAAAAAGCCTTAAAAATCCACTTTGTCATCGAATTTTTAAAACAATTTCCTCGGGTCATAATAATATATGAACTTTCTAATATATAGCAACTTGTATGATCTCAGAATCAAGAAGTACTTTAAATTGTAGTTTTAAGGGTTTTGTTAATGTATGAATAGAAACAATTAAGCTTTCAATTATTAGTGATGAAGCTTGTTCCAGTGATACAAAATAAGTCTAGTCAAGAATTTACTTAGCTTAATGTAATATTTTTCTTTTGGTAATATATGTATTGAAACAACTAAGCTTTAAAATGTTAGTGATGAAGCTTGTTCTGGTGAAACACCTAAACAAAAGAAGTTATTCTAGTTGCAGCTTTAGAAAAGTTTGACTAAATTATTTTATAAGGATTTACCAAGTTTATTTCTTATTATGAATAGAGTGCTGTGATATTATGCTTTCTGTATATTTGTTAAAGCATGATAGAAGTCTAGTCAAGGATTTGTTTAGCTTATTCCTTTGTTAATGTAATGTTTTTCTTTTCCTACGTAATATTTCACTCTGTAATTGCTTTTCTGTTCATGTACAGCACTTTGAATCGTCTTGTTACTGAAACTGCTTTATATATAAGCTTGCCTTGCCTTACATTCTGTTGTTCCATTGCACAGATCGCTGGATGTCAATGGAGATTAGATCAGGTTTCCACATACCTGAAAGCACAGCTCAAACAGAAACGGTTACTCACCAGATTAATCAAAGGACCGCCAGAATTTCCAAACTAAAACAAAACAAACAGGAAAATAGGTCAGACGAGACGTGAAGAAGCCTTCATACAGTCGAAACCTGGGTCATAACAGACCTTCAGGCTTTAGAAACCAGTGACGTTCAGAAAGACGGGGATTTTCTGAAGCTAAAAGGAGCTCAGCGCTTTTATCCAGCGTGCATCGTGAGCGTTTAATGTTTGGACTTTGATCCTCCTCCTTTTTTAACTGCTGATATAACAGACCAAAAATTATAAAGGTTGTGTAACACTGGAATAAACATTTCAATGTGTTACACCTTTAATTCACATTTGTGGACCAGTCGGTGGGTTTAACACAGAAAATGTTTCAAAAAGGGGTTTTCCTCTCAAAAATAAAGACTCTGGACTTTCCAGCCCTCCACCGGGTCACTTTGTAGTCGTTCACATTTTATCATCGGCTGTAAACTATCTTATTTTTTTTTTTTTTACATAATTTTCCACAGACATCAGCAACACATACAAGAAAATGTAAGGTTTTATCTTTTTCATAATTTTACAACCATAAAAATAGGAGTAAAATTGTGTTTATTTGATCAATATGTGCTTCAATATGTGCATCTTCTAAATTTACCACCTAAACCTTCGAGGTCTTCTGTTTTTATTTTTTCGTAATCTAAATGTCTCTTTATAATCCCAGAAAACGTTCATGCATATGCCTGACCTAACCATGTCAGAGAATATCTTAATTTTTATGTTGTAAATATATACCTTTAATCATGAAAAAATCTTGCAAGTTTACAACTTTTGGGCAACAGAAAACATTCAAGTTTTTTTTAATAAATATGTGAAATAATCTCACAATTTCTGGGTTTACACTGCAAAAACGGAACTAAAAATAAGTCAAATTTTCTTGAAATTAGTGTATATGTCCTTGTTTTGAGAACATAAATAAGATTATCTGCCAATGGAATGAGTATTTTGATCCCTAAAATAAGATAATTAGATATTTTACCCCCTAAATAAGATGATGGAGATGAGTTGTTCCTATTTTAAATGCAAAAATCTCATTCCAATGGCAAATCATCTTATTTACGTGTTCAAAACAAGGACATTTACACTAATTTCAAGAAGATTTTACTTATTTGTTTAGTTTTTGCAGTGTATTTTTGCAAATTTTGTTTTCTTTCATCTACAACGGCCCCAGTGCTCTGTCGTATCAAACAGCTAAATAAAAAGATAGTAATACTCACATCGATGGCCGCATCCGTCTGAATGTACTCCATGTTGGAGTTGGACAGGCCCAGCTCTTTGCTTCCTCTCTGCGCTGAGCTGACGATTCCTGAGGTGATCGTGTTCCGGAGAGCGAACGGACTTCCCATGGCCACCACGAACTCTCCTTGACGAACGTCCGACGACTGACCCAGTTTGAGCGTGGGTAAAGGTTTCTGCAGGCCAGACGGGTGAAAACAACATGAGAGAGGAGCAGAAAAGCTTTTCTGAATGTTTGCCGAACACCAGGACATTCCTCCTGGCTCTGATTGGTCGTTTCTGACCGGGAGCGCTGTATTTCTGCAAATGGCAGTAGGACCACCGGGAGAAGCCAGAGAAGCTTGATTTTTTTTTTTTAGCACATAATCTGTCTCATAGTTTACTTTGCTGGTCATATAATTAGAATATCATGAACAGGTTGATCTTTTTCCAGTAATTTCATTAAGAAATGGAAACTTGTATATTAGATCCAGTCATTACACGCGGACTGATACATTTCAAGTGTTTATTTCTTTTAATTTTGATAACTAATGAAAACCCCAAATTCTGAATCTCAGACAAGTAGAATATTGCAAAATTGCAAACATCTGGTGCCACGCTCTAATCAGTTAATTAACTCAAAACACCTGCAAAGGCCTTTAAATGGTCTCTCAGTCAGTTTGGACTGCTGCTGAGTCGTCCACAGTTATGTTCTCTGATGAAAGTAAATTTAGCGACACAGTTGTGGGGAAGACTGCTGACTGGACAGTTGTCCTAAAGACGATCTTTGACACCTTGACAAGGAGAGCAAGACACAAAAGGTCATTGCTAGAGAGGCTGGCTGTTCACAGAGCTCTGTGTCCAGGCACATTAATAGAGAAATGAAGGGAAGGAAAAGATGTGGTAGAAGAAAAGTGTACAAGCAACAGGGATGACTGCACCCTGGAGAGGATTGTGAAACAAAACCCATTAAAATGTGTTGGAGATTCCCAAAGAGTGGACTGCAGCTGGATCAGAGCTTCATAACCACCAGACAGACGTCTGCAGGTCCTGGTTCAGCTGCAGCGTTCCTGGTGTCAACCACTCTGGAACAAGAGACGGCGTCAGAAGCGTCTCGCCTGGACTGAAGACAAAAAGGACTGGACTGCTGCTGAGTCGTCCACAGTTATGTTCTCTGATGAAAGTAAATTTAGCTTTTCTGTGGAAATCAAGGTCCCAGAGTCTGGAGGAGGAGAGGAGAGGCACAGAATCCATGTTGCTGAGGTTCAGTGGAAAGTTTCCACAGTCAGGAGGTTTTAGAGCACTTCTCACATTCCAGGTTGGTGCATAAAAGCAGAGAAAATTATATAGATCACTCGTAAATGCGCTTCTAAGTCTTTCTCTTAGCACTGTGATCCTGGGACCAATTTACCTTTCAACACTCCTCTATTCTCCTTCAGACGCTGCTACTCTGTCCGGTTGTTTTTTTTTTTCCCTCACATTTTCTCTCCGTTTTATGACGGTCGTTTTGCCAAATCCAACCTCTTTATACAAGCAGGCAACCCCAGTAAAACGCTGACAGCTGAGTGTGCATTAATATCAAATAGATGAAGAAGTAAAACGACCAGAACGGCGAGTAAAGATAATAAGAAAATCTAAATACTGATGAGGGGGGTGAATAAAGTACGTTCAAACATTTTGCTGCTGTGTGACAATCAAGTTTAAGCTAAGTGTCATCGTCATATCACAGACCTCTTAATTCAGTCTAGCTGGTTAATTTCTCTCCAATGATTACTTGTATTTTTTTTCTGTTTGTTTCCTGTATCAACCAATCACACCTCTTGAAAGACAGTGTCACCCCTGGCAACAGGATCAAACATCTCCTCACTACGTTAGCGGCTCTCTGTGAGGACTCTGAGGATCTTTGTGAATACCGACACTGGTGTTATTGAAGCAGGGGTGAATCTCAAAGTTCCAGGAACCCGGCCGTTTGAAACCATTCATTTAAGATGAATAGAAAACTTACAGGCCTTCTAAAATCTAAGAAATAACAAGACGTTGGGATAGCAGCTATATATCCAAGCGTGCAGCTGCTAATGTTGAATAATTACAGCAGTGAAGTCTGAGGGATGTTTTCTTATAAAGCAGAGCTGAATGTGTCCAGTCTGACTTTACATTGACTCTGCTGACTTTGTACCGTCTTTTGGGGAGACGCTGTGAACGCCTCTGTTTCCTGCACTGCAAAAACAGATCTAAAAATTAGTGAAATTTTCTTGAAATCATTGTAATTTTCCTTGATTAGAGCAGGTAAATAAGACTATTTGCCAATGGAATAAGACTTTTGCACTTAAAATAGGAACAATTCATCTCCATCATCCTATTTTAAGTGCAGGATGTCTGATTATGTTTTTTAGAGATGAATTGTTCCTGTCTTAAGTGCAAAAGTCTCATTCTATTGGCAAATAGTCTTATCTACCTGCTCAAATCAAGGTAAAATACACTCATTTCAAGAAAGTTTTACTTATTTTTAGTTCCCTTTTTGCAGTGTGGGACATACCCACCCCCCCTTCCTCACCTTTGGTGTGATTTTGATCGTGGCGATATCTGCCCCGGGATCGACGTCCTGGACCGTGGCGTTGTACGTGTCGCCGTTGGTGAGCTTGACGCGGACGCCTCTCTTGTTGGCCACGACGTGGGCGTTGGTGACGATGAGGCCTTCGCTGCTGACGATGAAACCCGACCCGTTTGACACGGGGACTTCTCTGCCTGAAAACGGATGTCTGGAAAACAGGAGAAGCAGCTTTCAGCCTGACAACTCACACAGTGGTGCTTGTGTTAAGCTCCTTGAAAAGAACCAAAATTGTTTAAGCGGCAGATAAAATCTGACAAAGATCAAGCTCAGAGCCATAAGGTGCACTTAAAGTCCGTAAATCTTCTCAAAAATTTATGGTGTGCCTTATATATGATCACCATTGTGCTTACTGACTGATTTTATGTGGTACAACGTGCTCAAAAATCTGTTATAATGTGTAAGTATGACTTTGATTAGCAACGAAGCCGCTCCGCTCAATGGATATTCAGAGCATTACGGTACACTGTGTCACTACACTGCAAAAATGGAACTAAAAATAAGTAAAATTTTCTTAAAATTGGTTTATCTGCCCTTGATTTGAGCAGGTAAATAAGATGATCTGCCAATAGAATAAGATTTTTGCACCTAAAATAGGAACAATTCATCTCCATCATCTTATTTCAAGTGCAGGATGTCTGATTATCTTAATTTAGGGATCAAAATACTCATTCCATTGGCAGATAATCATAATTACCTGCTCAGATCAAGGACAAAAACACTGTTTAAGAACATTTTGCTTATTTTTAGATCCGTTTTTGCAGTGTACCTGATACGACCCTTGAGCAGTCTACAAGACTGCCTGACTGTAATGTCTAAACTAGAAGTGCATTCACGTAAGGCAGCTAGCGCTAGCAACAATAAACCTAATAAGTTAATTCAGTATAAAATTTAAATTTATTATGGCTTTATGTTAGAAATAGGGCAGTTGTAGTCGAGCTCCTCTGTCCTCCTGACAGAGAGGGATAGAGAGCTGTGGACGCACTGCAAATTAAAAATAAGTAAAAATTTTCTTGAAATTAGTGTATTTTTCCCTGCTTTGAGCAGCTAAACAAGACTATTTGTCAATGAAATAAGTATTATCACCCCTAAAATAAGATCATTAGATATCTTGCATATGAAACAAGACGATGAAGATCAATTGCTCTTATTTTAAGTGCAAAAATCTCATTCACTTGGGAAGAATATTTAATGCGCCTTACAATCCGGTGCGCCTTATGGTCCGAAAATACACTTCACCAAAAGTGAGATAAATAAATTGCAACGTGACCCTAAGAGGTCACATTCTTTCACACAACAGACAGAAAGTTTGTCTTTTCATAGACCCTCTAAGAGTAAAAATGTTGGTTTTACTCAGGCCAACCGGTTTGATCCCAACATTAGGGGTTGTAAATGATGCCCCTTCCCTCTAGAACAGGGGTGTCAAAAATGCGGCCCGCCGAGCAATTTAGTCCAGCCCGCTGGCTAAATGCATTATCATTATTCAAAAAAAAAAAAAAAAGTATTTATTTTTTTTTATCCAGTGTCCTGTCTGGCAATGGGGCAATAAGAATTAACTTGTCTTAATGCCAAAAAGAGCTCATCAGATTTGACTTTCACAAGTGGAGCAGTACTGCTTTTGCCATAGTGCTCCGCTTGATTTATGAATGCGAATAGTTTTATTATGATTCATGTGGGGAATATCTCAAATGATATGGACACTACAATAGGAAAGTAGGAGAGGAAAGGAAGAACAATAAGATCAAAAGAAAAGGTGAAAGAAAGAGGAGATAAAAGGAAGAGAATGATAAAATAATTATTGGGAAAAAACATGTACTGTACTTAGTTTAATTTAAAATATGCAGTTCCTGTATTGTCCACGAGGGGCGCTGTGTTTTAATCAGCAGATGGTAGCACTGAACTTCAGATGTGGAAAATTGATTTTAAATAATTTCTTAATTTTTATCTGTTTGATGTATTTTGTCATGTAGGATAGAGTTTTTAAGTTCCAAAAAATTTGAATAAATGTTTTTCAACATTGTACAATCACTGTGATCAGTTCTTATGCATAATGCACAAGTAAATGTTTAACTGAGTAAAAGTATTGTTGAAATTGCACATACTTTTCTTAAAAACGCTGAGGTTATTCATAATATATTGTGTAAAAGTGAAATTCATTTAAATATAAAAATCAACAAAAAGTCCTTTTATTAGTTCTATTTAATCCTGCAATGAGTTAACTCGTGTGGCCCTCTTGAGATCAGATTAAGCTGAATGCGGCCCCTAAACCAAAATGAGTTTGACACCCCTGCTCTAAAACAATGGTGGCCAAACGATTTTTAGGTTGTCATTCATATTAAAAACAAATAATCGAGCTAGTAATGAGTGCATCCCACTAATTTTCTTTGGAGATCTGGGACACCTCCTGCCATCCACACGCTACCCCGGCCTCAGGCCCACTCACCTGCCCACGATCTCGATGTACACCACGGCTGGAGTGGACTTTTCCACCACATCTGCTATGAAGTTGTATCTGAAGCGGGGGCTGTCCGGCCTAAAGGGGGAGGCACACCGCGCAGACGGCAGGAAGAGTCTGAGAAAGTTGCTGGATCCCGGAGATCCTTCTGGCTCCACCTGGTCCTCCCTGAGCCGGTCCAGGAGCGCCGCGCCGCAGAGCGCCAACCCTACAGAGAGAGACCGCAGCCGGCCAGAGCTGCCCGTCCTTCCGCCTCCTTCCTTCCATGCTGGAGCCCTGCAGTCCAGGCTCCGGTGGCCCTCTGGTCCTCCGCTGTTAAAGCACCGGAATCTCCCCGGTTCTTGGCTGGTCAGGACAGTGGGGAGACAGGAGAGTGTCCTCTGGCCCACAGTGTCCAGCCCACGGCTGCGGAAAAGTAGAACCGACACAAACCTCCTGTTGACAGCAGCTGCTGCCATGTTGCATCACTCAGTCACCGCTCGGTCCTTTTTATGGCTAAGAAACCTTTATATCCTTAATACGAAGAGTTGTTCTGGATTACTGGCAACATCGATTTAACCCGTGATAACAGGATTAAGTCGGGTAAATAGTTTTCCTTTAAATTCGCTCCTCCTCTGACTCTCAGCGATTGAGGTTACAGGAACCTGACCCCGGAAATGAAAGGCTTTTCTTCGTGGTCGGAGTCTGCAGCGCTATCTGCCGCCCCCTGCAGGAGGAAACAAGCAACTTCTGCTTCAAACAACCTCCAAAATAAGAGATTTGTTTTATTTTAACAGCTTTATTGATCAGAACACTGATTACATGTTCAAATAATAATTTAATAAAGAGAAAAAACTATTATTATATACAGGAGATCAAATTAACATGTGCAAGGCCAAGGAAAAAAATAAATAAATAGATACATTACCGTAACAGGCATTTACATTGAACCAGTGGAACCATACAAATCCAATCTCCAAAATATAAATACATATAACATATATGTATTTAATGATTTAAAATAAACAATTTACAGAGACAGACCCACTTTAGCAATTAGACAATTCCTTGCATCATGGTAACTTTAGCATTTTGTCTAGTCAAAGCACCAGAAAATTAACCTGACAACAGCCAGCTGCATGTATCGCTCCGCCTAGCTCCACTCACATACATCTGGGACACGGCCATAGGAATTGCCTTTACTGAAGGCTGGGTCTTATCAAAACTCCTTGCATATGATTGGATAAGCCACTTGTCTGTCATCTTTATCGACGTGCTATTTCAACCAGTCACACCGAAGCTAACCCGTGACGCTGATGAGACTGACGCCGGAAAAAAAAAAAAATTTTTTTATTTTTTTTTTATGTGTTTGCGGCTGTAGTGCAGGGTTTCCCGCAGCGCTATCTTGGCGAGGCGGCCGCGGAAAACGTGTCGTCCACCCCCCGCTCCGCGAGCCGGTCCGCGGAGAAAAAGTCATCCAAACAGATGGGCGCGTCCGCGTACGCGCGTCCGCGTACACATCCATGAAACACCCGCCCTGCGTCCTGATTGGCCAGACCAAAAATTTGGTTGGGGAAATCACTTTCAAGGAGCCGTGTCCCAGATGTATGTGAGTGGAGCTAGGCGGAGCGATACATGCAGCTGGCTGTTGTCAGGTTACCAGAAAATCAGAATCAGAATCAGAATCAAGTTTAATCGCCAAGTAGGTTTGCACTTACAAAGAATTTGACTTGGTGTTGATGGTGCAGACGAAAAATAAAAATACAATAAAATAAAATGGATATATATACAGAAGCTATATACACTCAGTAAACTGTGAACTGTGCGTTTATGTAACGCAGAAGGTCTGGAGATGCTATGTTGGTGTAGCTTGTAAATCCTGAACGGGGGAGACAATGTCCAGATTCATGGGCGGCTCTTGGCCTTGTTCATAAGGCTGGTAGCAGATGGGGAAAAAACTTTTCTTGTGGCGTGAGGTTTTGATCCTGATGGACCGCAGCCTCCTTTCAGAGGGAAGTGCCTGAAATAGTCCTGGAGGTCCTGGAGAGATGGAATGTAACATGTCAATTTTTTTGTATATGTCCATATTTATCGGCTAAGAACGATAAAGATGAATAGAAGATTTTGAGTTTGTTTTTAAAACATATTAGAAGTGAGATATGTTTATTTAACGTGTTATACCAATGTAACATGTTTTGTTTCATTATAATTGTCAACTTAATTTATGAATTACTTAGCTTTTAAATGTATTTATTTCTGTCTATGTTTTAATATTTTTGCCACAGTGATGGAGGCCGGTAGTGGTGGCCATGATGGCAGGAGGGTTTATAAAAAAGTGTGGAAGGAAGGAAAACTACCCAAAAAATGGAAAGAAGCAGTTACTGTGTTCCAATTTGGAAATATCTTAATTTAGCAGGAAGATAGAGACCAATTGCTCTAACATCAGTGTACACAGGAGAAATGCTGACAATACGTTTGGCAGTGCAACAGATAGAGGAAATCCAACCACTTAAAACAAGTATTTGTTCAGATTCTAGTTTATCATTACAAAGTCTGCATAGCAGTAATTCAGTGGGTAGACAAGTTATACTTTTAGAGATATAGCAGAGATTATATAGAATACAAAGAATGGGGCTAGCAGTGGTGTTTTTATGGATTCCAACACATATCGGAAATATGTGGAAATGACATGGCAGACAAAACAGCAAAGGAAGCTACAAAGCATAGTAAAATTGATATAGACATTCATTTTAGCAGATTGGAAATTAAAAGCATCATCAAAGAGAAATTGAAAGGAGTGTGGCAGAAACAATGGGAAGAAGAACGAAATGGGTGATGGTTTTAAAAGATACAGAGGGAAGTTGGGAAGATGAGAGGTGGGGGGAACGCAGAAGAAAAGACACAATAATATCAAGACTCAGATTTGGTCACACTGGATTGAACAGCTCATTGTTTAGAACAGGGAAACATCATGCAGGAACATGTTACTTTTGTGTTCAGAAAGAGACCTTAGATCATATTATGTTACACTGCAGAAAATATGTTAAATAAAGATACATTCTAATCCAAAACCTTGAAAAGAATGAAACAAGATACAAATCAACAGAATTTTTAGGGAACAAGAATTGCTATCCATTCATTTTACCGTTTCTCTGGCATACTGATTTAATTAAATTTATGTATATTAATTTAGTTTATTGTAATTTATATTTTTTTGAACGAATATCAGAATCCGGTTCATACTCCTTACCAGTTGGTGGCGGTAATGCGCCATTAAGTTGTTTTGCCAACTGCCAAAAACAACAACACAGGAAAAGGAAGAAGAAGAAAAAGAAGAAAACGTCACCGGATGTTGACCAAAGAGGGCGGGATTTATATTTTTGAAAAGTAGCGGTGCTACTGTTACCCAACATGTCTGTTTTTTTATTCTAATCTGGTAAAGTAATCGCGCTGGATTATGGCGTCGTGTGGTTTACTGAACCGCGGGGATCCCTGCTTCCTGTCTCCCGCGAAGGCGTTTGCGAGGCTGCGGTCCAACGTCCCGAAGGAGCCGGTTTGTAACGTCAAGGAGCGGAACGGAAACGGCGTTAGAACGCGATCTAAAGCCACAGCGGGCCGTGTCTGCGGGGCCGGCGGCCCGGCCTTCAACCCGAACCCGGCGGCTTTCTGCCGGGGCGGAGAGCAGAAGGAGAACGACAGGTTCGCGTCTCCCGAAGCCAAAGCGCAGGGGCCGCTTCGGTCGCCCAGCGCCGAGGAAACCTTCGGCTGTTTATTCTCCTCCACCGTTCTGGGACATCTGGGCGAACAGTTCCCAGTGGGCGGATCCACGCGGAGACACCGAGCCCCCACGGAGTCCGCGTCCCAGCCCCTGCGTCGGCTCTACACAGATCCCAGCACAGAAGACCCAGGGCCGCTGCAGGCCAACAGAAAACCTCGTGGGGACGGAGCTCAGAACAACACCGGCAGACAGGATCCGGGCAGTGTTAGAGGTTTCCCCGGTGTTTGTCTGGATCCGGCCTCCATGCTGTCCCCCGCCAAGATGTTTGCGCAAATGAAGGAGAGGGAGAGTCTCCGGGGGCACCAGGGGAGTCCCACCGCCGGCAGGAGGCAGCTCTTTGCCCGGAATGAGAGTACGTGTGAGTCCTGAGACACTGAAAGTTGATTTATGTGTATAAACACATCACAAATAATACAGATTAATTCAAATTTCAGATGGTGAGCCTGTACAGTCCGTCTACTGTGCAGTTATTAACAGTTAGGGCTCCTTTTAGGGTGAATTACTGCATCAGTGCAGCCTGGAGGCCTCTGGTCTCTTGACAGCATTCCCTGTCCGGTTTGGACAACACCAGGTTGGCCCGTCAGCCAAGCACAGGGATACCATGGTCATTAAAACGGGTACGGGTACCACAGGCATGCTGGGAAAGGAGATCAGCATCTTTTATAAAGATGGTATGCAGAGGGGAGCGTGACATGTTCTGATGTTTCCAGCAGATCCAGCTGCTCAGATGTCATAGTTCCTCACATTATCACTCACTGCAGATTAGGGGTGGGTATTGCCAAAGAAGTCACGATTCGATTCTATCACGATGCATCACGATACTTGAATTATTGCGATGTATCGCGATGCATTGCGATATTTTCACTGAACACTGTTAGAAAAAATTACAGCCATTACCAGTGGCTGACTGGCTGTGTATGGTTAGTGTCTTCAATTGATACATAACTGAAAGCAACTGAATTCATCTATAGCTGTATTTATTGAAACGACTTTTGGAGGTATTGCCATGAAAACACATATTACTGTTACTGGACACAAATATTATTATTATTGGACTGGACACACTGACAAAAAGTGCTTAGGATTTATAAAACTTAAAATAACAAAATAAGGACATCTTCAACTACGGAAAACAAGTCCAGTTGCTTTGTTTTTTACTTTTTTTTTGGAACAAAATAAGGATAATCAGTGCCGTTTACATGGCCTCACTGGTCCTTTAAACCAAGTAAGTTGTATTCCACTTGTTTTTGGCTGATGTCCGCCAACCATTCATGCAATTTTATTTATTAATTTTTTAAAATTAATAATCGATACTTGCCGTCAAGAATCGATGCAGTAGATCGTGAAAATTAGAATCGCGATGCATCGTCATGACGATTATTTTGCACACCCCTACTGCAGATACTTCGCTCTAGACCTCAGGCAGCTTTGCTTTTGTGTCTCGCCGCTCTTCCTCCAGATGCTGAGACCTTCGTTTCCAAATGAAATGCAAACTTTGCCTTCACCTGAAAAGAGGATTTTTGGACCGTTGAGCAACGTTTCAGTCCATTTCACTCCAGATTAAAAGAAAGGCGCTTCTGGGCCAGGAGTGGCTTCACAAAGGAAACGAGGCCGTCGTAGCCCATGTCCTCCACATATCTGTGGTGGCTCTTGAACCGCTGTCTCCGGCTGTCGTCAACACCTGAAGAATGTCCTTCGGACTTATAAATGGGTTTTTGCTTCACAGTCCTCTAAAGGCAGTGGGTATCACTGTCTCTTGCTTTTTGATTCAAGTTTTTTTCCTTCCACTCAACTTTCCATTAATATTGGAAATGGCAGTCTGTGAACAGCCAGCTATATTCAATAGCACTGACCTTTGTTGCACACCCTCCTTGTGGTAACTGCTGGGCAAAGGGCACGTCAGGAGTCTTATGTAAGACATAAAATAACATTTCTCGATTAAAAATCCCCCTTTTGTTGACGTTATGTAATGTTCTGCAATATGGCTGTTCGTTGTGTTTTAAACCCGCCTTTTACTTACGATTAAATGTTTGTCTTTTCAGGGAACTTGGAGGAGTGCAGAGACACCGATGTGTCCACAATTTATTCTATGGAGCGCACGGTGGACCTTCCCGTAGCGAGCACTGTGAAACCCGTGAACCAGGACCAATCAGAGCTGCCAGAGAGAGCCAGAGGAGCCTCTGAGGATATTCTAACACCCGCTTCACCGTCACCAGTGGCTCCGCTGGAGGACTCGCTGCTGCTCAGCACCCCGCATGTTTCCATACCGAAGAAAAATAAGTCTGTGTTCAGACGCAACTCTTCCCCCAAGATAAAGAAATTCCCGTCTGTGAGTAGAAGCAGGAGAAAAACTTAACTCAATTGACTGAGGTATATCAGCCATGTATAAAAATGAGAGATTGACAGATAGCGATTATTCTGACATCAGTCTAAGCCAGGGATGTCAAACTCATTTTTATATAGGGCCACTTTGGCATCATGAATCATTAAAAGGGCCGGTTGCACATGTATAGACGATACTTTTCATTTCATAATTTCATTCCAGTTCACATAGAAGTATAAAAAACGCACAGTAACATAAAAGTAGCCCCCTTAGGCCCAGTTTATACAGTTTATCTGCAAAAAAAGTTGATATTGGGGTGAGTTACACTTACAGGAGGCACAGATTTAGCCACTTTATACACTTTAAAAGGATATATGCCTCTACTTTATGACATGAAGATCCTTTTTTTTTGGCTCTTGAGGGCCAGATTCGGCCCGCGGGGCTTGAGTTTGACACCTGTGGTCTAAGCGATACCCTATATGTGCTGCCGATTTTCTTTTTTTTGGGGGGGGGGGGGTCATTCTTGAGGCTGATATTGTTTTTTTTCTTCCTCCATTTAAATGATAAAAATGACAACAAATATTACACAAGTCTCAAAACTTGATTTTAAACCAGATAATATTAACAATCAATCATGTGACAGTAATGCATCAACACAAGTTTATTTTTATTTTTTTTAAATGAAGCAGAGATGCGATGTCAGCAGTATGGTCGTCGAAAGAAGACATACGAAAAGCGATTTGTAAATCTAAACTATAACTAACATTAAAAAAAGTACGATAGTTTTCAGTCGGTACAAAACTCTACAAAATTTGGCCATCACTGTAATGTGAATGTGTGCACACACACAAACACATCAGTAAATATCGGTTATCGGACAAAACATCAATATTAATATCGATATTGGTCCAAATTTTCATAGCGGTGCACCCTGGTTAAAATTGGAGCCCTACCAAGGCTGCAAAAGCTCAAAAATGATCAGCTGGAAGAAAAAAAAGGAGAAAATATAAGAAAGGAAAGAAGGCTGAGAAGGGAAATGCACAAAGAAAAGCAATCAGAGAAAGGTAAGAAGTGACCTGCTAGAAACCAGAACCTTTCAGTTCGTGACGCTGATGTCTCAGTTTAACTTTTTCTAGAGAATGTTATCTGTCAGCATTAAGGCTTCAGGATTACATGAAATCCAGTGCTTTTGCTTAATATTGCCATAGTGACTTTTTAAAATGATCTTCAGCATCTCAGCCGCTATGAATATAATCCAGCGTGGGCAGCGAGAGCCTGCTGGACTGGGCGGGTATCTTATAATCCTGCAGAATTGCATCATTCCACCAAATATTACATCATGGCAAAAATGAATGTTGCGATTCGACATATTGTGCAGCTCTAGTCGTCATCGTCTCCGTATTTTTTATTTTTTTTTAATCTCTTCACAGGAGAGTGTGATTCACCTCAGAAAGTGGTTCCTGAGGAGGAATAATCGGGGTCTGTTCGTCGATGGGATCCATGTGTAAGTGTCCATCGTTCCCACCAGAGATCCTGAGCTGTGAGCTTTAGAGTGAGCGGTTTGATTTTTGTTTCTCTTTCCCTGCCAGAGAGAAGAACGTGCCGTGGAACAGTAATATCATCACAGAGAGGATTTCCCGTTCTGCGCTGATGACCGTCTCTGGCAGGGTGTACATCTTAGTCGGAGGCATGAAAGTCAAACTCGCCACCGGTACGAACGGTTAACATTCACCTTAACGGCTAAAAATGACCGGCCCTAGCTTCTGCTTTTTGATTGTTTTCTTCTGTTTCTCACTTTCCTCCTTCAGATTTCCCAATGTCGTTTCTGAAGAAGTTTTTGAGAGGCTTCCCTTTAAACTGGAAGACGCTTTATGAGACGTTCCTGACAAAAGAGTAAGAGCATTTTTAGAGCTGCACCACGAGGTCTTTTTCTGCCCGATACTTTGAAGTCTCGCCTGCTGCTTGACACTATATTGTTGTTGTTGTTGCTTTTTGTCACTATCAAATGTTTAAATATCAGAAAAGGACAACCAGAGTGAATGCAAAATGCAGTTTTCAAGTGATTGTCACTAGGGCTGCACAATTAATCGCATTTGCAATATAATCGCAATATAAAAAAACACAATTTCCAAATCGCAGAGGTCGGTGATTTTTGGCTATGTAACTATTAGAGAATCAGACGCATCCTTTAGGTGTCAGTAATATGTTTAAAGTGGGTTTGCCTCCAAATGGAAGGGAAGAGAGCTGCAGCTTTGAGATAATCTAATTTTATTATTTGTTTTAGAGAAACTTTCAGGAATCTCACCATAGCATTAAGTTCTGGTCAATCAGTTTAATACATAGACTTGCTTGTTAGTTGCACTTTATGTTCAACAAGGATCGATGTCCAAATCAATTAAAAGCCGTTGTCTTGAATAATATTCTGATTAATAAAAACATTAAACTTGTTTTAAATAGTCCTTGTTTACAAACATCTTTATCTAGAGGCCATTTTTGTTGCTTGTGGTTAATGCAGAGAAAAGTCAAAATCAAATCGTAATTTTGGTTGAAAAATATCGAAGGCAGAACGCAATAATTTCTGCTCTGAGTTGAGACGCAGCGGCTCTTTTAGCACCTAATCTGCACAGCGATGAAACAGATTGATTTGTTGTTTGTACTTATATGTTTAAAAAGACATGATAAATAAAACTGGGGGGAAAAAACACATTAAATCGCAATATTAAGATAAAAAAATTCGCAATTAGATTATTTTCCAAAATTGTTCAGCCCTAATTGTTACTTTATGAACCCTTAGGCATTAAAACATCTGTTCCTAACCTTTATCTGAACTTTATTAATTCGACGAACACCCTGTTGGTCAGTTCACTGAAAGATAAAAAATGCTGACAGCTCCTAGTGTGGATGCCTTCTATAATAATCAGACTTTTCATATTATGGCCTCCTGATAACATAATAAAAAAAAATTGCCAGGTGATCGGTGCATCTCTTATTATTTGACATAATATTTTTCTTGGGTTCATTTTCTATATTTTTTTTAGTAAACACTATCTTATTTCAGCAGGCAGGAGAGGAAGAACAACGATACAGGAAGAACAAGGATACAGTCTGTAAAAACACGTAAGTACAAGCTTCACGGATCGATCGCTGAGCATTAACTCGGCTTTGCCTCTGAATTTCTGATTTTTTTTTTTAATTGCAGCCGATACATCTCTTCCCGCCTCCTGCTCCTTCCTGAACGTGACCCGAAGTGGTCGTGTGATCAAGCCCCCTCTGGAGTATTGGAAAGGAGGGAGAGTCATCGTCGATGCTCAGATGAACGTCACCGTCCTCCAGAGTTACGAGACCCCCTGCCCCGTAAGCGCGCAGCCAGGGTTCCTCTTTTACGTCACAAAGGAACGCAACATAATCTCCAAAAACATGAGATTTATGTAATATTTATATTTAAACAGTTTTGTCAATGTAATCTTGTTTAACCATTCATGCCACAGGCACTTTAAAGTCAAAGCTATGATCCTAAAAAAATAAACAGATAAATAAAATAGAAGTAAATTAGCATGAAATTCAGACAGTTGGTACAAAATAAATGTCAATATATAGTCAAACTAAAAGCTGAGATACAGCTTTAAATTACGCTTTGTTAAAATGTACCGAAAATCTACTCTGTCGCATCCAAACGTCAAATCACGCTAATCTATTTCCAAATATTAATCAGGTTACAACCAACGACAAACATACCCTGAGTAAATCAGGTTAAGTTTGTCGTTTATAAGGTCATTGGGTAGAAGTCATGCTCGAAGAACTGCTCGTAAAAGAAAATTTTGTTTAAAAAGTTACTCAAGTAAATGTAACTAGTTGCCACACACTTCTGTCAGGCAATGATCAGGGCTGGGTGTGGCCTTTGAAATTTAACCAAAAAAAAAAAAAGAGTTAATTTGAGGTAAGTAATGGTTTAAGGAACACAGTAACTGTGTCTAATGGGCAGGTTGGCTTTGATGGCCGTTTTCACTTAAAGTCACAATTCTGTCCTTTTTCCAAAGCAGCTGATAATGTTCTTGTTCTCACAGGATCTCTCAACGTCTCTCTGTCCAATGACGTCCGAGAAGGCGCCCCCCCTCTTCCTCCCCGGCAGTGACGGTAAATCTGAGTTATGCAGTGATTCGTTAAAAGGGAAATCTCAGAAGAATGTTCCTTTTTATTCCTCCATCCTAATCAGGTGTTTCTTGATTCCCTTAATTAGTTTTTCAGTGTTAGAAAAGAATGATTTCGTTATTTCAGGTGTAAGAGTAGCACCAAGATAACTAAAGCCATTTCAGGTCTTCTAAATGATACCATAGGGTCCCATTAAAGGGTGCATAGCCACGTTATTTGACTTTTTTTTTTACATTTATATTTGACCAATCTGTATAATCTGACCCAATCTGTATAATATGATTGAACTTGACTTTGTAAAGTGCCTTGAGATGACATGTTTCATGATTTGGCACTATATAAATAAAATTGAATTGAATTGAAAACATCAGTAACTCACTCTGTTTGCATAGAAAGTTTTTAGTTATTAGTAATTTAGTATTATTTATTATTTTGGTGTTTTTATGCTTTTGTTTTTGCTCAATTTGTTAGTAAATAAAGCCTTTCGTGTTTATTTACGAGCAAAACAATGAAGAAAGGTCCAAGATCCAGTGTAGAGAAAAAAAAAAGGTTGGTCTTTGATCAGAGTAAGCTGCTGCTTCACTGCGAGGCATTGCAGAGGGTCAGGCTCGGTCCGCCATCATTTATTGCTGTTTTATTAATTAAGCAAACCGGCATCATGACAGTTCTGCAATACTGTCGCTAGGTGGCGCCACATCTGTTTATATCTACTAGTCGTACCCGACACCGGGGCTATATTTATCCACAAAAAGAATCAGGACGGAGGCTTGGTGTGTATAACTTTATTTTATCATGATCAAATGGTTTTTGGTCCGGTTTTTAAAGCATATAATGTGGCTATATACCTTTTAAGGAGAACAGGTATGGTGATAGTGGGGGTTTGCTAGGAATAGCAAGATATCATCTGCAAAGAGCACCAGTTTGTGTTGACTGTATTCCCTGTATTGGGGTTATTTCATATTAGGTTCTGCCAGTGGTTCCATATTGAGGGTGACAGACAGCGTTTCACCAATGGCTCATTAAAATCGTCTCTTTTTTTTTCTGCTTCTAGGTTTGAGTCAACATGATTCACTTCCACACGAGGAATGCTCGGTACCAGTGAGGAGAGTAAAGGCAGACCGGAAACAGATCAGAGCTCAGGCTAATCGGTACCAGAAAACAGCCAATTTAACTACAGAGACGGCTAAAAGCCCCGAAGAGGTTTCTGTTAAAACGAGATCCAGTAGGCGCCGTCAGTGTTTGGACGTCGATCCACAGAAACAAGGTGAACCTGAGAGGCCTCCTAGTCGGAGGTTAAAGAAAACCAGCAGTCCAACAGAGACTGTCATAAATCTCCCACAATCTCCTCGTAGATTGAGACGAGGCAGAGCAGGGCACGGCACAAAAGGTGCGGCAGCCCGTAACAAGTCAGAGCTGGAGCCGAACGTTTCAGCCAACCAGTCCCCAAAGGCCCTAACAAAGAACAGGAAAGAGCAAAAAAATAACTCCAGAGTAGCAAAAAAGTCCGTAGCGCTATCATCCTCAGCAGCGAAGCCTTCGTCCCGGACGACGCAACCCGGCAAGAGAAGCCGCCCAAAAAGAGGGAGCGCCTCTCCTCCACACCAGACAGATGAGGACAAGTGGACGAAGGATGAGATCCAGAAACTGCAAACGTACGTTTTAAAAACTCCCTCAAATGCACCAAGAAGGAGCAGTTTTATCTAAAACCAGCATTATACTTTTTTTTTCTCCTTATAGACTGGTGGAGAGCATGCCAAGACAGGAAAATCTGGATTACTTAACTGAATATTGATTTCTGAACTCTTCCAAAGTCAAAACATTATTGAGCTCCTTCTTATCTACCAATAAGAACTTGTTTTTGCATTGCATTAAGTTTAAACCGGATTTCTGTCATTTTCTGCAGTCTTTCCAGTAGGGCTGGGCGATAAATCGATTTAATCGATTAATTCGAATTTACAATTCTTTAAGATTTCATTTTTGGAAAATCTGGATTTTATTTTGCCAATACACTCATTGGGTTTCCATGAAGAGAACAGCATGTGATGCTGAATATATGTTTAGGCAAATGTATTGTCAAAATATTGTTAAGTGGAAACTTTTTTTTTACCATAATACGAGGTACTTCATTTACTTATTTACTCTTTTTTTTTTTTTTTACTTTTTTTTTTAACTTAGTTTGAAGTTCACAAGTGCAGGGAAGCCTGAGCTTAGCTCAATGTGTAATACCACTAGCAGCAAATGTTATATTTTCATTGTTTATAATGGCACGGCTGCCATCTTGTTTTACAAGCATGTTTCACAGCTTGTTTTTAGTTGCACTTTGAATTCAGGTCAACTCCCTGACGAAATACTTGACATAAAAAGCAAGGTTTTAAAATAATTTCTTTAATTTCTTTTTATGAAAAAAAAAGGAGGAAAAAATCGATTAATCGGATTTGGTATGATAAAATCGGAGATTTATTTTTTAATCCATATCGCCCAGCCCTACTTTCCAGTGGGAAAATTTCTAGCTATGATTTGCAGAAAAGAAATTTATTAGACTAAAATGTTCATCTTACGCAAACACAAACCTGTGAAATTAAAGCTGCACAATAGGCCTGGGTGATACACCGAAAATCTACGGACACTGAAATTTATGACAATGCCAGACGTCACTTTTCCCATGTCAATATGTTTTAAAAAAAAGAATAAAAAAGGAAAGAAAAGTCGTCTTGTATATGCTATAATCATGTCCTTTTAAGACGCTGTTATCCAGGTGAACTGCTCAATATGTCATAATGTTGATTTTTAGATCTTATCGCCCAGGCCTACTGCACAATATGTCAAATCACAATTGCCTTTGCAATATCTGTGTTTGCATTACTGCAATAGCACAAGAGCTGCTCTGATGCAATATAATCGTAGTTCACAATCATATTTGGCCATTTAAGTGAACTCCCCTTTAAGCACATTAATGACGTTGAAATAGAAATGAAGGAAAAAGAGCAAGTAAGTCAGGAAAATGTGGGTTTTCCAGACGTCTTGCAGCCCTACTATTAAAAAAAACAAATAAAACATTGTGTGAGATTCGTTTAAACAATGCTCCTTCATATTTACAGGAAGGCCGTGGAAAAGAAAAGAAAGTGGCACCCAGTGACAGCCCACTGCATGCAGCTCTGCCTGATCATCCCCGTGTGTTTGCTTTCCAGGGCTGTGAGCTGCTATCCCAAACACGCAGCTGGTTACTGGGCGAAGGTAGCCAGGTTTGTGGGGACACGGTCGGCTGAAGAGTGCTACAAGCAGCACACCTCCCAGGGAGCCACCCTGAGTCCTGGGAAAAGCACCAAGAATAGCAGAAAGGTGAAAAAGGGGGAGGCGGCGGCAGCAGCGGCGGTGAAACCTGCAGGTAAGCAAGGACGGCGTCTGGTATGTTTGGTTTGATATCGTGCTTTAAAGTGAAACGCATTCGCTATCTGCTCAGCAGTATAATAGCTATTTGCAAGGTAAATGGCCCTTAATGTACACTTGTATATTTTTATTGCTAAGATGCTAAACCTTAATAAAAATGGTGCAGAGATTTTAAAAGGAAAAAAGTCTGGGAGCTGGGTTTTTCCGCAATGTTGTCGCAGTTACAGGTTCTCCTGATATTATGCCCCCCTTAGAAAGCGCTAACCTTTTTAATTGAAAACAGTTGAGCCGCGATGTGAGCGGCTGTTACTGGGTGCGATGAAAGTGTCTGTGTTTGTTGTGATTGAGCGGGCTGTGACTCTGTCTGCCTCCAGAGGTTCCTGTGATATCGGCCAGGCCGGGGACGCTGAGGAGGAAGCAACAGGTGCAACAGTTCCTGGAGGCTCTGCCCAGAGAAGATATGGACGACGCCTTCAGCTCGGAGTATATGAAGAACAAGCGCATGGAGGTGCGTTTGCCTCACTTTGTCGGCTCATCCGTTTAAAAAAAAAAAAAAGAAAAGAAAAAGGTCCAGGGCAGTCAAACTTTTTTACAGTAGCAGGCCACACACTATCAGGTAGGAGGGTGCACTTATGCCGGTGCCCGAGCCCCGAAGGGAAGAATTTTGAAAAATAGAGTCTCCCTGATGTATTTTGGAAGCTTTCAAGACAGGTGATTATTTAAAGAATAGAGTCAGAGTGCATGATTTAAATAGAATAAAAAGCAAAATAAGTGAATGATCAATTCTTCAAAAACAACCTTTGTTCTTTTTTTTATTATTATTATTATTAAAACATTTTTCACATGTTATCATCATGTTTTAACAAGGTTTTGAACAAATTTGCAAAAAAATAGTTGAATTTGAATTATTAGCACCATATAAAACAGATCAGATTAGGTGAATATATGACAATTTACTAACTTCCGAGCGCGCAGTGAGACAACACGCGCGCGCTCAAAACCGGTCTCGTGGGCGCTCAGTTCCTTCTCTGCTCGCGCGCTCGCTTGGCTGTTGCTCCGCGAGCGTCGCGCGAGAAGAGTTTTTCAGAGTTGAGCTCGGATTGGTTCCTGGGCACTCAACCAGAAGGCACAAATATCGCTCTATTATATCATCGGGGAAATGTAGGCGGCGGCAAGAGCTGCTATAGACGGCGATTTGCCGCCGTTGACCGGCTACTTTTGACTGCCCTGAAGGTCTTATGAGTGATTATGAGCCAGTGCTTCCTCCTTTCTCTCTTGATGCTTAGATCCCCTCCTTGTGTTCGAGTGAAGATCTGGATTTGGCGCTGTCAGACCTGGAGCCTCAGACCCCGGAGTCTTCGGATTTCCTCGAAGTGAAGACGCCTCAGTGTTTGCACATAACCCCCGGCATGATTGGCTCTCCCAGCACGTAAGGCCCTCCACACCTGCTCTCTAACATGAAATGCATGACTGCACACAAACAAACACCTCACGTGTTGTTCTTTTTTTTTTTACTTTATTTCTAAAGACACACTGACAACAAGTACGTCTTCCAGCTGCAGAAGAGGATGAGAAAGAATCGGTTTGATGTCTGCAAAACCTCGTCGTCTTCAAAGGTGCTGGATCCTAATGAATTGAGGGATTTCCATCTGAGTTTCACAGGATACAAAATTACACATTTACCTCCTATTTTTGTCTTTCAGAAGTTCAAAATCACGCCATCGGTTAGGCGAACCGTGCGAAGATGCATTAACACAGGTAGGTGCACACAGCGCCTCTCAAAACGCTACAAACCCCTGATTTTTGTTAAGAATTAGACCATTATTAAGAATTTCCGAACCTTTCCCACCTTTAATGGGCCAAGTCTCCCGTTCACTTCCACTGCAAACAAACAAAGCAGCAATGGTCTGGCTGCATTATTGTGCACACCCAGAAAGTGGATTTAATTTCAACATTCAGTCTTCTGCTGTCCGTTTTAGCAAATCTGATGAACTTGAAATAAAGAGTTGTCCTAGTAGGATTTTCTTGACATTTACTCATTTACATCCCTCAGTAAACCTTTAGCTTATATATTATGTTACATAATGTTATTAGCTAGGAAGACAACAAAAAAGACAGAGGTTGGAGTTGTGGTCTGAGTGAACCCAACTGAAACGTTTGGGACTTTTTATTATTATTATTATTATTATTATTATTATTATTATTATTACCAGATAAAAGACCCATTGAGCCTTTCACAAGTCTGAAGTAGCTATGAAAGGCAGCAGCTCACATCATCGTGAATTATTGTTACAGTAACAATAGAAAATTTAAAGCAGCATCACATTAAGATTTAAAACACAGGCACTATTTGAAGGATTCCCGTTGTCGGTTTATTAAAGGTGCATAGTCACGTTATTTGACTGTTTTTTTTATTTTTTTATTTTTTATTTATTTATACGTCAGTAGCTCACTCAAGTTGCATACAGAGTTTTATATGAAAGATCATCACGTCTTGCTGGGGTATTGGTTATTATTTTTCTATTTTGTGCTTTGTTTTGCTACGTTATTTGACTTCTTTTTTTTTTACACATTTATACATCAGTAACTCACTGTGGTTGCATAGAAAGTTTTTAGTTAGTATTATTTATTATTTGGTGTTTTTATGCTTTTGTTTTTGTTCAATTTGTTAGTAAATATTACCTGTCGAGTTTATTTGCGATTTTAACGGAAGTGCATACTGCGCATACGCAACAGGGGTTAAAACAAGGAAGCGGCTAACGGCTATTAGCGTCTCCCAGCGAAACAATGAAGAAAGGTCCAAGATCCAGTGGAAGAAAACGCAAAAAATGTTTGTTTCCAAGAGGGAAAAGCCTGGAATGTCTCTGGGAATCCAGTCTGAACGTTGGTGTTCACTGAAGCGGATGCTAAATCTGCCGATCGCTCAGATGTGACGCAGAGTTGATTGAAATGACTAAATGTTCTGATATGAGGCTCCTAAAGTTGCTGTAGATCGGTTTATTTAATTAATAACGGTTGATCTTCAATCACACCGAGCTGTCGCTTAACTGCGTGGCATTGCAGAGGGTCAGGCTCAGTCCTGCATTATTTAATACTGTTTTATTAATTAAGCAAACCAGCATCATGATATCTGCTAATCGCGCCCGGTGCTGGGGCTATATTTATCCACAAAAAGGACCATTAGAACATCAGGATGGAGGCTTGGTGTATATAACGCATGTAAGGAAAATAGGACTCCGATAGCTTCTTGAGGAACTCCACAGTAAGAAGAAATGCATAACAGCTTTTAGTTCTCTGAAGAAAAGTACATTATTAAGCAGGAATTAAGCCATTAAGAGCCTTGTCAACCAGAGTCATGGTGATAAATCTCAGAGCACAGTCGGACACCGCAGTCAAGGAGTTAAAGCACACAATGCACACCATCGCTCTAATGAATTACAAGCAAAAACTTGGCTGTTATCAGAAGATTCTTCGCTCTGAGAGGGGAAACTTGACTTGTTTCTGTAACAGAAACCCAGCTTCACCTTTAAATTGCAGATCAAACGTTTAAGATCTGTAACTAATCCCTGGTTGGACTGGTTGGTTTTGTGCAGCACTGCCCATCACCAAAATGAAGACCAAGGCCATTGTGAAGCATGGTGGTGGCAGCATCATGTTGTGGGGCTCTTTTCTTTGGAGGGAATTGCTTTTTTGTTGTTTTTTGTTCAGGTGGATGCGGTTATGAGCAGCTCCAAAGTGTCCAGTTGGCCAGAGATCCATTCATGCGTTCAAATGCATAAAAATGACTTTATGAGCGGAAAAAGGTTTTGAATGAAACAGTCCTGCTAAAGACTGAATGCTAAAATTGAATCAAAATGACTAGTTTAAGAGTGTAAAAACTTTTTTGGTATTTTCCACTCTTGTTTTGTTTGATATTTCTTTGAATTGCGCAGGATACATGTCCCATTAAAGATGGATAAAGTTTGGAAAGGATTTGTCACAGAATAATTTTTTTAGGTCATAAATATCTTGCATTGTGAGAACTACAGAATTTACACACCACAGTTACATGTGATATAATATACTTGTACTCTCCACTATTTAAACACCAATTTATTACCTGATTTCTTTGATGGCTCTTGTCTTCCTGCAGCAGAAAATGATGCCTTTGTCATCCATGAGATGGTCCCCGAAAACAGCAGCGAGCTGTACGACAGCGACGAGGAAGAAGACTTTTACTTCTCAGACAGCTAGTGTGGATTTACAGGGAAAAAAAAGTCTTATTTGTAGTTGAAATTTCTCTCAGGAAACCAAGAAAAAGAAAATTTTTAACCTTCTGGACTCCTGCCTGTGAAATGCATCCAGTCGGATGGTTGCAGATCTGAAAAGAGCACAACGGTGATCCTCTGGACTTCCTGTGGCTTCTGTAAATATCTCTTCTTTAAAGTCCCCTCAATCAGTTGTAATTTTTTTTTTTTTTTAAATAAAAATTTTTCTATCCTTTTTATAGGTTGAGGGGAAATTGTGTAAATAAACTCATTACATGGATATTTAGAATAGGTTCTTTTTTAATCATCTTTTTTTAGGTACGTGTCTGTAGTTGCATCTGTCCGTTTAAAGATCTGTTTCGATATTTTATGGATCTTTCTCTGTTGGTCTGTCTCAGTCGAACATGATGTATGAATTTAATCAGAAGTCCAACCAAATAAGCATTTGGTTATCGCCCCTATTTCCAACAGTTCTTCAGATCCAGCTGTGAACACTTAAGCCGAGTAATGAAACTAAAGGGAACTGATGGTATTTTTATAGCAGAGGAAAACATTGTTTAGCGGGTCAGTTAAGACAAATATCTAATTTAAACGTGAGCGCCTCGGCCCTGCACAGAAGTTCTGAGTATGTTTACTGTTATTTTTCAGATTATACCGCCAACATGTAGTAGTCAATAAGAAATAAAGGAACTCTTTTTAATCAGCATAATATCAAGTGATTTAAACATCTGGATTATTAATCTGATCAGTTAATTAGCAGAGAGTAATGTGGTCATTAAGAAAGCAATGACACAACCTGTTTTGCAGGTGGAGGCCACAGGCATCGTTTCCCCCTCCTGTTTTTTAACAATTTTCCATTTGACAAGTGTCAGAGTCATTATTGGTTGCAAAAGTCAATACCCGAACCTTACAGACGTTACACAGTCCAACTCCACCTGGATGCCTCATCTACACGTACCATTGGTAGGAGGTCTGATGTGTCTCCCTGCACGGTCTCAGGAGACAGGCGGTTACTGTAGGAGAGCTGACCAGGTCCATCAGGGGTCCTTAACCTGTCAGTAGGACTGGTATCTGCTCCTTTATCCAAGGAGAAAGAGGGTGAGTACTTCCTGATTTGTTCAGTCACCTCCAGCCGCCCACTGGCATGGATGTCTCTGACCAAATTGTTGGAAACGTCGTCCAGGAGGGCAGCCTGAGGGCCCAACATACTCCAGCAGGCCCCTTTGCTCACTGCCTGGCACCATTTAGCTTAACTGGCATTTGCCAGAAGAACACCAGAACTGGCAGCTTTGGCACTGGTGCCCCGTTCCCTTCACAGATGAGAGCAGGATAATTTTGAGCTGATGTGACAGATGTGAACAGGTCTGGAGAAGCTGCAGAGAACAATGCTGGTCTCTGTGGAGGCATATCCATGGATAAACACAGACCTACTGGATAAATAATGGCACCCTGACTGCCATTAGGTATAGGGATGAAATCTCTAAGCTTAGACCCATTTTCAGTCCTTGCAAAAAAAAAAAAAAAAGTATTTGGACTGATTTTGACAAATCTAAAATATTTATCCCCAACAGCAAAGGTGTTAGCAGCTCCAGTTGCAGGAACCTGTTTTTTTGTTTTTTTTAAATTTAAACTATTGGATGCCTATTGGGAGTAATTCTTTAAAAATTACAGCCAACTTTTACTCAGAGAGAGCTTCTCTGCATGGAGGTTCTTATGACAAAACGTTATAAAAACAGATTTTTTTCTGTCCATTATTCATGTAAGATGTAGAGACACGTTGCACATTAAATTGTCTTTTTTTTATTGCAATATATTCGTATCGTGCTTTAACTTGACTTGGTTTTACATTGTTTTGTATGTCAAGATGTGTGGTTGCCCTGGATCGTAGTGATTGGTGGAGCTCCTTTGAGTACTACGGACTTATAAAAAATAAATAAAAAATACAACTTTGGTTTCTGTCTTTGCGTTGTATGTGGTGTGAAAACTGACGTCATTCTTTGCAACCTCTCTGTAAAGCTTTTTTTTTTTTTAAAGATAAATAGAAAAAAAGTTCAAAGCGTCGGTGTTTTTCAGACAGAAATGAAACGTCGGAGTCATGTGACCTGGTCTCACGTGACTCGGCTGTCCATAAAGAGGACACGAGCTCCCAGCCGGAGTAACAACCAAGGACACCATGAATAACATGTAAGCGCTCTGAGTGTTTGTAGTTAGTTTTAGCTGCAGGATGGGAGCTTCGGCTTCGGTTTGTCTGACCTGACCCAGATTGAAAGCCGGCGGGTTAAAGCAGGAATGTGTCTCTGACGGAGGAGATGGAAGTCAATCAGCAACACAGACCGCCCTCGGCTTTTCATCTGTTCAGTTCAAACTTCCGGGTGTGTTTAGGCTGCTGTAAAGTCGCCTAAAGCTCCTTTTTTTTTTTAAATGTAATATTCTCTTTCTCTCCAACAGACTGCTCCTCTTCATCACTCTGTTATTCAGCTCGTTGGTCTCCAGCGGATACCTGGAGTATGACCAAGATGTCCTGTGAGCAAACTCTTCTCAGTTTTTTTTTATTATAATAATAAAGTTCTAACCTCATAGCTAAACATTACTTTTGTTCCCTCCCTGACGTTAAATCGGGCAAATTTCCTGTTTTAGGACGTTTACCAAAATGATTTAGCATTTTCCTAAAGCCAGAGGAATTTTTTTTTATTTTTTTTACTTCCTGCCAATTCAAAAGCTTATATGTTTATGTTTCTGTTTTTAAATATAAACAGATTCTTTAACGTGTCGGCTAATTAGCTCTCATTAGCTGCCTGGCGCAGCACAATTCGTCTCTCAACAAAAATGTATGGATTTGCTCAGAAGACCAAGATGTGATGACAGAAAAGCAGAGGGGATTATGCAAAATAAAAAAATAAAAAATGATGATGCTAAAAGCTCAGCTGTACGAATAATTAGTGTTTTTAAATATTCTAATATCTTGAACTTGTTTCTCTTCAAGGAGCTTATGGCTTTCTGTTTTGTTACATTTTAAAACTGTCCAGGTTTAATAAAGTGTGAGAAACCAATATTAGCCCTTCATGTTATGGAAAGACCCTCTTGATTCATGCAAAAACTAGGGTTTTTATAATCTCAGAAGAGGCCTTCTCACACAGACAGTTGAACATACAACAAATAAAATTTAACAATATATAAAGAAAACACAAACTACACAGCTAATATAAAGTGTAAGTAAATAAGATGCTCAAACCCCCCGAAAACAACAGCAGTATGAATCTGAAATGCAGTCCCACCAACAGTGGACTCTTCTGTTCATCTAAAATGGGTTTAAAAGTTCCCAGCATGCCTGTTCTCTCAGTTTTAGTTCCTTTTGTGGATTATTCTAGAAAACAGGTGATGCATAGTTGAGCCTTTTGTTCCTATTTATGATCCCAGTCTAGAAACAGACATTGGGTGAAATATTTGGGGTTTAGACCCTACTGGGTGTGGTATTTACTCATATGAGGAGGTAACAGCCCACGTAGATATATCTGTGTTTTTATTATCCAGTTTGAAATTCAGCAGAGGTGCGACACATTAAATAATTTATTTGAAGAGGGTTTTTTTTGCCCTTTTTAATTGTATTTTTTAATCTTTTTCTTTTAGGCTCCCGAAGGACTGGACCCATGTTGGTCGAGTAGATCCTTCAGAGGAGGTGGAGCTGACCTTTGCCCTGAAGCAACAGAACCTTGAGCTGCTGGAGGAAACGCTCAGACTGGTGTCTGACCCTGGCTCGGCTCAGTATGGTAGGCCTCTGATGATGCTGCATGATTTATTTATTTATTTTTTAAATACAACTCTGCGCACGCATGTCAAGCCTTATTCTGTCTCCTCCAACAAAAGAGCAAAGTGTGAGACGAATGCTGTATCCTCTGCAGGGAAACATCTGAGTCTGCAGGAAGTCGCCTCCCTCGTGCGTCCCTCTGAGCTCACCCAGAAGGTGGTGCGTCGCTGGCTGCAGGCTCACGGGGTTTCAAACTGCAGGACTGTTCGCACTCAGGACTTTTTACAGTGCACCATGACTGCAGAGTAAGCAGATCTGTTCTTAGCTGCTTTCTTCGCTCGCTTGGGAGTCGACACAGATAAGGGTTGTGGAAAGGCTCTGCTTGCATCATGTGAGAGAGTTCCTCTTTTTGCATTGAATAAGACATTTTTTTAAAATTTGTGAGCCTCAGTTTGCAGAAGCTGAGATTAGAGCTGATAGTTAGCTACCTCATTTAACTGGTTCTGTCACCTTTGGCCGCTGCAGCTCCCATCAAGCGTTTCTGATCGCTGTCAATGAGTCTTTAACATCACTGTGCGGGGATTATGACCCACTCCTCTTTGCAGAATTGCTTTCATTCACATGAGACATTGGCAGGTTTTTCATCTGTTAAATTCATGCTGCTGCATATCTGCATAGATTTAATCCCAGACTTTGACTAGGCCAATCCAAAACCTTTATTTTTTTTTTGAGACATTTAGAGGTGGACGTCTTGGTGTGTTTTGGGTCATTGTTCTGCTTAATAACGCTCAGGCCCTCCCATACCTGCAGCTGTTCACCTGGCGAGTAAATCCAGAAAAAAATCCAATGGTAGGCTGATTTGAGTGTCCCAACTGAATGCAACAACACGGCTACAGATTCAGCAGCGCACTGAGGCTTTGCAAGAAAAGGGTGACACAGAGGCGGTTATATCTACACAAGAGACAAGTTTTTTTCCCCACATTCAAAGTTTCCTTTGAGTTTATTGAAAAGAAACCCCCAGAAAAAGTTGCAAATGAGCGCTCAGTGGTGCCATTAATTGACAATTGCTCCACTTCAGAGACTTTCTTAAAGGGAGGAGGAAACTGATTCAGTTGGACAGGTTTTTATAGCAAAGACCTGTAGATAAGTGAGGAAAGCATGATGGGGCAAAAAAAAAAAACATGCAGGAAATTCAGTTCAGCTCCTCTCCTCCTCAGCATCTTCATACCAGCTTATCTAAAAGGTAAATGTTTTTTTATACTGAACTGTACTTAATAAAACCAGGTTAATAAATTTAGTTTAAAAAAATGTTACAATTTTATATTCAGGATTTGTGTTTTGGCTTTTTCATAAAAGTAGTTGATTGCATGATTTTTTTTTCCAGGGGTCATTTACTTTTTTACTCAGGATCAGAATGATTTGGCTAGCCCCCCCCCCCCCCCCCCTCCACACACACACACACACACACACACGCACACATCATTCAAGACATCATTTGAGAACTGCATTTGTATTCTGGTTATTATTGTCTTTTATTACAATTTGTGAATCGTTTAAGTGTGACAAAAAAAGCCTAAATAAAGAGGCCAAACCCTTTTTCACGCCGCTAAATAAATACATTTGATGTTTGTGGATTTGCGAGCGTCTTTGTGTTTGTTTTGTTTTAAGGGTTGCTGAGGTGCTGCTTCCAGGAAGTAGGTTCCACCGTTACGTCAGAGATAGGCGGTCCATCGTGAGGTCATCAGCTCCATATTCTGTTCATGAAGAGGTTCACCAACATCTGGACTTTGGTACCTTGGCTATAAACTGCTCAGTAGCATTGCACGCTGTGTTTGTAGGTCGGCATCGGTTCTGACGGCCTGTTTTGCTCTCCTATAGTTGGAGGGCTTCACCGTGTCCCACCTAGAGAGAAAGACGTCAGGGTAAAACATCGGCCGTCTAAGGGTGAGGTGCACCTCGGCGTGACTCCAGCCATCCTGAGGGCTCGCTACAATCTAACGGCGGCTGACGTGGGATCCGGTCAGAACAACAGCCAGGCTGTTGCTCAGGTTTGACCCGATGAAGCCTTTTAGTCTGCCAGTAGACGTCTTTAAGGGTCAGCTCTGCTGTTCTGAGCGTTGCTTCACTTCTTCCACTCCTCCTCCTCCCTGCAGTTTTTGGAGCAGTACTACCACCCAGCTGACCTGGCCGAGTTCATGGCGATGTTTGGTCGGACCTTCCCGCACCGCTCTGAGGTGGATCGGGTCGTGGGCACCCAGGGAGGAGGGAAAGCTGGGCTGGAGGCCAGTCTGGACATCGAGTACATCATGAGCACTGGAGCGAACGTCTCCACATGGGTCTTCACCAATCCAGGTCTGCAAGAACACAAAGGCACAAATAATGCCCGCTGCTCCAATTACAGACTTTTAAGAGCACATCACAGCCATGTGGATGGAGACGGCGCTGTGCAAAAGTAAAAAAAAATTGTTTTTTTAAAATGAGGCTGAGTTGTAACCCTTTATAACCTCATTTTGTGCAACAAGCCACTTTTCAACTGGCCCTACCCGACCGTGCCGCGCTCGGTTTTACATGGATCGTGTTTTTCATCTAGTTATGACTGGAAGAGGGAAACCCCTCCTAGAGGTGTGACCTTTAAGCCACCGTCTCACGTCTCGTTTGCGACATTAACACTTCTGCCAGAAATGATACAGAATAAAATTAAGTAAATTATTATAAATAAAAACAGAAATACAAATAATTTTGTTATTGAATATGCAGGAATGTCTTGAATTTTCTTTTTAAGCATAAAATATTCCACAGGGATAAATATCTGGATCACACGTCAGCCTCAACTGATGTTCACGGTTTGTGAAGAGTAAAATTATATTTCGGTTAGACCCACTGGTCCTTAATATTAATGTTGTCGCCTCTCAGTTGTTCCTGTTTGAAAAACCTTCTGGTTTCTCTTCGGCCATTCACTGAAAGAACGTGTGTTCACATCAAAACTCAAGTCGGCTCATTCGGGAATGGACATCCAGACATTTGTAGCTTAAATCCAACAAAAACAAAACAACATAAAAAAAACACTGAAAACGTTAATCTGCACGTAAAAGTGTAGATGATGATAATTCAGCTTTAACATTAAATACTGAACCAATAAAGGGGGGAAAAGGAACAACCAGTTTTTTCATCTAACAGCTGACGTTTTTGCACATTTTAAGTCTTCTTCTTGTTTGTCTCCAGGCCGTCATGAGTCTCAGGAGCCATTCCTCCAGTGGATGGTCCTGCTCAGCAACATGTCTGACCTGCCCTGGGTTCACACCATCAGCTACGGCGACGACGAGGACAGCCTGTCCACCGCCTACATGATGCGCCTCAACACAGAGTTTATGAAGGCGGGCGTCAGGGGCATCTCTCTGCTCTTCGCCTCCGGTCAGTAGCTGCTTAAAAAAAACGTCCAACAAGCCGATCTGCAGCATCAGCAAAACATGAAAGTTGTGGGACGACTTTGATTAGTCATACGGTTATTGGGTAGTCATGTGATGAATGATCTGTGTGACACGTAGTTGTGAAGGAAGTGGGACTTCCTGTTTTTGTAAAATATCTATTGCTGTTTTGCACTTTAACGACACGTAACAGCTTCCCAACCCGTCCTCACAGAAACGGCACATCATAAGTCAACGTGGGATGAATGTTGTTTAAACTGAAACCATGTTAACTAAAAACCTGCACTGAAAGTAACCCAGTATTGCAAAGAGACGCCAGATAGCTTTGGGTTTTGTTACTTTATCTGTGTAATGAAACGCTACGAGCTGCCAGGCATGCGGCGTGGCTACCTGCTGCGTGGCTACCTGCTGCATCGCTGTTCATCTCTCTGGTGTTTCATGTTCAGGTGACAGCGGCGCTGGATGCAGGCACCAGGGGAAGGACAAGAACACGTTCAGGCCCAGTTTTCCTGCCTCCAGGTAGGCCTCCGAGTTCTGAAATTCAACCCATGAACAGCGCCTATTTGTTTATTTCGTCACAATGCAAGCAGAAATGCAGCATGATGGGAGGCAAGTTGGGGAGAAAGTTCTGGTTCAGAGTAAAGCCGGGTTAGATTATAAAACAAAATCCCAAGGCTTCTGTTCAATCGTCCGTACATGGAGAATGGGACGGACCGCCTGGATACCTACCAAGATATGGACGTCCGCCTCTACTGACAGGTCGGGCAAGGAGAGCTCTAATCAAAGAAGTAGCCAAGAGCCCCATTGTAACTCTGGAGGAGCTTCAGGAGCTCAGGTGGAAGAATCTCTTGAAAGAACTATCAGTCTTGCACTCTACAAATCTAACCTATTTATGGAAAAGTGGCAACAGGAAACCTGTTTTTAAAATAAACAGGCAGAAAACCAACTTTTTTTCAGGAAGAAGAGATTAAAACTGGAAATCAGGGGAGGATGGATGGAGTTTAATTCAGGGCACTATTGGAAGAAACCCTGTCAGAGGTTCACCTCCCAGCAGAACCACAGTAAATATACAGTCAGAGCTACAGAGTGGTTTAGATCAGGGCCTAGTCAAAGTCCAGACATCAGTCCAGTTAAGAATGAAGATTGAAGATGATCTCTTTCCAGTCTGGCTGAGCTTGAGCTGTTTCGCAAAGAATGATCAAGCATTCAGTGATGACTTCTAGCTGTAGAGGTCCACAGTCCAACAGAGCCGAGATGAAAGTCCAGTCCTCCAAATCTCTGTTAAAGATGCTTGACCAGAAAAGGGCGGACTACCCCTTCTGGGTCGATCCCTTCCTCAAGCGGAGGTGCTTGCGTGTCTTGGCGTCTTGTTCATAAGTGATGGAACAGGCAGTAACGCGGGCGCTGCTCAGGTCCGTGGTGGTGAATAAAGAGCTGAAACCAAAAGGCAAAGCTCTCCATTTACTGGTCCATCCATGTTCTGACCCTCTCCTATGATCATCGCTTATGGATCGGGGCCGAAAGAACGAGGTTGCTTTTCAGATTCTTAGTCCCACAAAATGCTTAAAACCATCGTATTATTTTCGTATCAGTTTTCACCACTTTGTCGCTCCATGACCCAAATCTGCCAAAAGACAATGAAATCAGTGGTTTGAACATGATAAATATGAACCTTCAAGAAATGTGGCCATTTCTTATGTTAATAAAACGTTAACCAACTTCTGTTATCAAGACGGTTTAAAGTGGCTTTTTCTTTGAGCCCCTATGTGACAACAGTTGGAGGAACGACCTTTAAGAACCCGTTTAAAGTAACGTATGAAGTCACACATTACATCAGTGGAGGAGGCTTCAGCAATGTTTTCAAGATGCCCGACTACCAGGTAAAGATGACACACATACGGCCTTTATACATCTGTTAACTGATGTTTTATGTCAGCGTTATGGTATTTTGGGTTTTTCCATCTTGTTAGGCCAGCGCAGTGGAGGGGTACCTGAAGAGCGTGACGGCGACTCTCCCTCCTCAGTCATACTTTAATACAAGCGGCCGGGCCTACCCAGACATGGCCGCCCTGTCCGATAACTACTGGGTGGTCAGCAACAGGGTGCCCATCCCCTGGGTGTCTGGAACCTCGGTAAAAATAAACCAAACGTCATTAAAGTTTCTGCTAATGAAAAGTAAAGAGGGAAGATTGGAAGATGTCATTTGGCGTATTAAATATTTACAGATGGCTTGAATTCTAAAAGTGCAACTTTACTCATTTGTGTTTTTTATTCCTGACCCTTTCAGGCATCGACTCCTGTGGTTGGAGGCATGCTGTCCCTCATCAACGGCCAGCGTCTGTCGAAGGGCTTGCCTGCGCTCGGCTTCCTCAACCCACGCCTCTACAAACTTAAAGGACAGGGCCTGTTTGACGTGAGTCAGAGCCGTCTAAAGGGCTTTATTTGTCCAGTTTCAAGAATAAGGCCCATTATCTGACGTCCTGAATCCGGCTTCTATCCTTTTTTTTTTTTTTAAGTAACTCTGCATCAAATCCACCTTGCTCGTTCACTCCAAAGCGCTCAAAAGTTTCCATCGACGCTAATCAGGAGTTAGCTGTAATGCTACTGAGGGACAATAGCATTACAGCTAACTCTTGCATGATAATAGAGGTGATGCCTCTACTTTAGCTAAACTGGAAGATCCGCCATTCGAAAGGTAGTAGAGCTGCTGCTTGTCTGCATCGAAAGGAGCCAGTTGAGGTTTAGGTGGCTCCCTTTTGGAGGTTTTCTTGGTGCTTCCTACTGGGTGGAGACCCCAGGGAAGGCCCAGAATTTGCTGGAGGGTCTATATATCCTGTCAAGCCTAGGAGCGCTTTTGTAGCCCCCAGAATGAGGTGGAGGACGTTGTTGGGTTTCTCTCCTGGTCCCGTTTCCCCATGACCTGATCTCAGATAAGCAGAAGACGATGGATGGGAGGCTTGTATTGGACCCGTGGTGAATTTGAAAGCCTTAGCTGTGCAGTTTAATCTTTTCGTCAATGCATTTTCTCGTCTGCTGGCCCATTAAATGGTTTCTGTTGAACAGAGGGTTAGTAAGGGGTGAAGGAGGCCTTCTTTGTCTAAAGAGAAAAGCTAATGCTAACCAGAAGGAGAGGAATGCGGTTTCAGCTTGAAACTCATTCCTAAAAGACTACATTCAGGTGACCAAGTACTCCACTCACACAGCAATGGCTTCTAACGACCCAGGACAGGGATAGGTGGGTCACTGATTAGCATCTGGCAAGTTGCTTAAGTGTGAGTCGTCTGAAATGACAAAGACTCCTGGATAGGTGTCAAAAACCTTTTTCAGAAAACCTGAACGAAAGTCCAGTTGTCTCCAGTTTAAGCCCGTTTGTGGTTTCTATGACGCAGATAACTGAGAATTTTCACAGGTATATTGGAAAGGCTGTCATTGCAGGGATCGGGGAGTGATTACTTCTTGATCTGAAAACTGCCTTTTGTTCTCATGGTCATCTCTGATACTAATATTGCTTGAACTGAAGCGTTTCAGGATTACTAAAAAGCTAAAACAATAAAACTTTACTTTTTTTTTCTTTTCTGGATCATACGTTGACGTTGCGTGCTTTCAGGAAAAAAAGAGACCCTGCAGCTGATTACAGGCCCATTCTTCTCTCCAGGTAACTGAAGGGTGTCACCAGGGCTGTCTGGACGAGCAGGTCCAAGGGAAAGGCTTCTGTGCCGCGCCGTCATGGGACCCCGTCACTGGCTGGGGGACGCCCAACTACCCTGCACTACTGGCTGCCCTGCTGTCTTAGTGAACAGAACCGACCAATCGGAGCTGAAAAAGCACTGACGTACGCTCTGGGGTGCTTGATGCCAAAGGCAGGACAGTGGGAAGGCCATACTCTGAACTGTTGCTGCTGTTTATTTTATTTTTTTATGATCCACATTCAAATTTAAAATGTAAACTCAGTCTGCAGCATAATAACCTTTTATTATTGTTTAAGAGTTGCTGGATCACAGCTGCCAAGGAGTCCCCTTTTTAATGATTAAGTTGGAATTATCAATGCTTTACTGCCTTTTTCTGCATTTAACCACATTTTTACTGAACAGTATTTTCTTAAATATGCAAACTTTTTTCTTTTTTTTTTTAATCGGGGAATCTGTTTAATTTTAGATATGCAAAAATGATCAAAAGATATAAAGAGCAGTTTATTGCACAGCTAAAACGGAAACCTCATAGGTCAGAATACTGCACTGGACACAATTATATCAAATTTTACTTTTCTCTGCAGGGATGGAATAAACCTTTTTAGTTAATCTTGAAATGCAGGCAGTTTGAATTACTTTCACATGATTTAGATGAAACAGGAACACTATTTGTGGCTTAACACTTTTTTTTTTTTTTTTTTTTTTTTTTAAATCATTGTTTTCAACTGCTGCTGCTGTAGCTATAAACAAAATGCACTGTCATATGTGGGTTTTAAAATGATTCAGCAGTTTTACCCACAATGCACCTTTTGTTGCAAAACCACAGATCAGATATGTGGGGGTTTTTTTCTGTGTAAATTAAATTTAAAATGCCAAAGTGTCAGAGCTGTATTGTGTAAGAAAAAACATGCCGAGATAAAGAAAATTAAAGACTTTGATACTTTAAAGGCAAATGTCTGAGTTGTTTTTAACAGCTTACCTGACTGTGCAAAAATCTTTTAGCTTTATTTGTTTTATGTAGTAAATAATGTATGACTGAAATAATTTGAGAAGTGAACGACCACAAAAACTATATTAAAAGGAGCAAATATGGTGTGTGCCTGAATAAATTAAAATGGTGACAATTTATTAGATTCAAAAAGTAAAACTACATCATAAATCATAAGCATTGTTTAAAATTGTGATAACAGTTTACAGCTAAATCGAGCACAAAATACACAAAACGTAAAATGACACCAATAGGTTTATAATACAGAAATAATTTATGACCCATACAAGTGTTGGGAAGATTGAAGTAGAAGCTGTGACTAAATGGTTGTGACATGCAATGGATTTCACTTTTTATCTTCACTTCTAGCAATAAATTGTTTTGTGAAGGTACTTCTCAAGATTGCCCACATCTCTGTATAAACATTTTAGCGGTACTGCGTTGGTCTCATGAGGAATTGAATTGTAACTCATAACCCATAAACAATGTTTAACTTGGTGTGTAATAAGCATAAAGTAGTTTGGCTTAAATTACTGAAATAAGGCAGGTTTACTAAATAAAAAAAAAAACATTTAAACTTGTAAAGATGCTCCAGGAGATTTGGGACCATTAGGCTGGGATGAAAACTAATTTCTTTTGTGAATTCTCACAAGCTCTCCCTGCATCTCGTCTTACTCCAAACAACATTTTTATTACACAACATAACTATGATGTAATTTTGTACCAGTTGCTGAAACGTGAGCGCTGCAGTTAAACAAGCAGGTTGGGATTCGAACCCAGGACCTTCTTGCTGCAAGGCAGTTATTAATTCCAGTAACATTTCATCTGGATAATCGAACGGCACCTAAAGTTCTGCTTTAAACCCAAACCTGGCCCGTTGAAGCCCTCACTCAGCCACAGATTGAGTTTAACTTGGTTAAACGTATGAATACGAAGCATTTCTGAGTTCGATCCCACATCCCAGTTAAATCTGCCCGGAAGTTGTGATGACCTGATTGGTTCAATTATTCACCAGATCTGCAGCCTACTAAAAGAGTTTGACCCCCTGAAAGCACAAATCACACGCTCTGCATCAGTGATGCAATTGTGAGACAATTTAATCAATAACTACTGGGAAAAAAAAAATAAAAAAAAAAAATCACATGATGATCTACATGTGCTGTAGAAAAATAAAAAGCCACTACTGTCCGATCTTCTTCCCAGAAACGGTGGCATGAAGGAGAACAAAGGGAAGTGAAACAAACTTTGAAACCTTGGAGCCTACAGCTGGCGTACGGACCACAAAGATTACATCAAACCGTGTACAATATGCACACGTGGGGAAAAGTAAAAAAAAAAAAACAAGAAGCTGGTGAAGATTAATGCAAATTTACAACCATTTGTGTAAAGGTATAAATAAGGGTTTTCCAGGTGCAGATCCATGGATTAACATCTTCATCAGAAGAAACTCTAAAATATTCCATCCAGGTGGGAGCCGAGGTGTGGGCGGCCGGCTCAAACGGGTCGGTTTGACGCAGCCCCCCCGTCCTCAGACCTCCGTTTATTATCAAAAGCTTCACAAAAAAGGGATTCATCTCTTTTTTTTTTTCATCTTCTATGCAATACAAAGAGTCATGTCACAGAAAAAGCAGTCCAAGCAACATCAAGTCGGTTCATCCGCGCGGCAGGCGGAGCTACAGTCCTCCGGCGCGCCTGCTGGTTCTCACCTCACTGGTTATTTTTGGCTTTGGCGTGTGTGAGGATGTGAGACTTCAGGTTAGTGGACTGTGCAAATTTTTTGTTGCAGCCGTCAAAGGGACACACGTACGGGCGGTCTCCGGTGTGAATCCGCACATGAGTGCGCAGGTTAAAGTCCAGAGAGAAGCGCTTGCCGCATCCCTCAAACGTGCACTGGAGAGACGAAGAGAGAGAGAGAGAAGGTCGATCGGCTGGGTTACTTCAGCCCCACACCTGTCCAGATGTGCATCAGACACACAGAGAGACTCACCTGGAACGGTTTCTCCCCGGTGTGGACCAACTGGTGCCTCTTCAGCTTTGAGCTCTCCACGAACGCCTTGCCGCACTCGGCGCAGACGTGCACGCGAGGCCCGTGGGTGTGCAAATGCTTCCTCATCGCCGAGTTGTCCCTGAACATCTTGGTGCATCCCTGCGGGGGGAAAAACACGATCAGACCCGTTTCTCAGAAACATGCCGTTGATAAGAAACGCGACTCGGGGAACTAGGGCTGGGCGATATGGATTAAAAAATAAATCTCCGATTTTATCATACAAACCCGATTGATAGATTTTTTTCCTCCTTTTTGTTTCATAAAAAGAAATTAAAGAAATTATTTTAAAACCTTGCTTTTATGTCAAGCATTTCATCAGGGAGTTGACCTGAATTCAAAGTGCAACTAAAAACAAGCTGTGAAACATGCTTGTAAAACAAGATGGCAGCCGTGCCATTATAAACAATGAAAATATAACTAAACATTTGCTGCTAGTGGTATTACACATTGAGCTAAGAACAGGCTTCACTGCACATGTGAACTTCAAACTAAGTTAAAAAAAGTAAATAAGTAAATGAAGTACCTCGTATTATGGTAAAAAAAAAGTTTCCACTTAATAATATTTTGACAATACATTTGCCTAAACATATATTCAGCATCACATGCTGTTCTCTTCATGGAAACCCAATGAGTGTATTGGCAAAATAAAATCCAGATTTTCCAAAAATGAAATCTTAAAGAATTGTAAATTCGAATTAATCGATTAAATCGATTTATCGCCCAGCTCTACGGGGAACTGCTGTGCGTGAATCCGACCGGATAACTCACTTTGTGTGGACAGGCTATCGTCCTGGGTGCGTCGTCTTCTTTCACTTTTCTTGGCTTCATCCTGCAGCACAAATTAAAGAGGTAACTATATTTGCATGGAGGTTTAGCGAATGCAGCATATTATAAAGCAACACCAGAGAGGAGCAACGGTGCTGCCTTCACCCTGTGTCTGCATCATGTCACCCTTCCCTGAATTTTCAATTTGTCAATTCTTCGCAGGAGCTCTCACCGTGCAAACTCTGCCAGCTGTTTGGGGTCCGACAGGTCGATGCCTGGGATGCCTCCTGGGGGGAGCTTCTTTCCCGTCATATATTCAGAATAATCCGGAGGGGAGTTCTCCTCGGCGATCTGCTCGTGATCGATGTCCTTCTTGTCGTCTGGGCAAGAAAGAAGCAGGAAATCATCATCAAATCACGTTTTCTGCGATAGGCAACGAGCAAATACTAGATCGGGTTAAGATTTTTAGGATTACGGGTTAGATTAATCAAACTAACCATAAGGATGCATGCTGTAAATTTATTTATAAAAAAATATACAGACATCTTCATAAGGGAACAGGGGAAATGGATCAGTTTGCATCAAACACTCTTGCGTTAAATAATCTATTGAGTAAAAGGCTGGATGGATACATCAATGTTTGACAAATACACACAAAGACACACTTTGAAACCTGCACAGGAAGAATATAAAAAATAAAAAAAAACACTAGAGGTGGTGAAGTTGGGAAAAGGGCAACACAAAAACACTAAAGATCCGGTTTCTGTTACATTTATATTTGTCAGATGTTACACTGATGATCGTTCAAATATAGCCCCAGATTTATTTGCATTGATATCAGTTCAAATCTGCTTTACTGTTTGTCTTCGCAGCTGCACCACCTTGGATTTTGTTATTATTAAACAAATTTAAAAGCAACTGCAGACATCGCAGACGTTTGGGCAGAGGCATTGGCTCATCACAACCATATTGTTGCGATTTTAAACTAATTTGAGACAGTTTTCCTGTACATTTTATACCAATGGCCGGTTCTAAATGCATCTGCTGTGCTCTCTTAAAGTTTGAATTCAAAAACACACTTTGCGAAGTTGTGAAATGACTTGCTTGCTTGCAATTTAAGTAAATCAAGACAATGTGGCAACAGGTAGAAATTTATTTGGGGTACAGTTTGGCAATGGGGCGAACAGTTAATGTTAATTTAATTAAGGGGATACTGTTGTAGGGTTGTTGTTAGCTTACTCTTTGATATAGACCTATTTGGAGTATCAATATTTTATTTAAATTATTTTTATTTTATTATTATTTTAGTGATCAATGGCGTTAATTGTAAAATATGTATTCAATTTTGTGTAAATGTCTTGTGCGTATAGTGTATAATGTGATGAAATAAATTGTATTGTCACGTGGAAGATTAGAGGACCCCAGGAAGAATAGCTTTTATGCTGAAGCTAACGGGGATCCAATTAAAACAAACAAACACGGGACTGTTTATTGCAGCTTTACGGTCGGGAGGATTGCATTATCACTTCATTTCTATCTGCTTTAAATGCGCATTTTAATGGTTTCCTATTATTACGAGATGCCCACACTACTTTATTAATTTCAAAATGCATTTCTTGTGTTTTTTATAGTTTTTCCTAACCCTGTGTTCCTGTGAACCATTTGAATTAAAATGTGTAAAAACGTTTCTCTACAGCTGAACCTCCAGTCTGCTTTTTCTTTCATTTAAACATGATTTATTTTCGGCCCCAGAAGCCGAGGCTTGCGTTCAGAACCCCGAAGCTGTAAAATCCGAGGCGTCCCTGAAAGCGTCCCGTACTGCCGCTAACTGAACTGCGCCACAGCGGCCCAGCGGAGCTAGCTGCTACCGCTCCCCCTGTCGCCGCCATCTTCGTCGGCCAAATAAACGCCATTTTTTCGGGCCGCCATACTTTCTGGACCGGGGAAATATGGCGGCGCCCATTGACACATAAAACATGGCTTCCCATAAAAACAAACACCTTTCAGGGGGGTTTTCGGCCGCCCTGAGCCGTGAAAAGGAGTCCAACAAGCCGAGGACGAGGCCCCGGCTGGGCCCACTCGCAGCGAGAACAAAGCGACATGAGCAGCTTGCAGGAATTCACCGTCAACTCACCTGAAGCCCACATAGTTACTGAAAACTCCCCCTCCAGAGTCTTTATCTGGACCTGCTTCTGCTCCCACTTTCGGCCCATCTCTCCGCCGCCCAAGAAGCTCTTTTTGCCCGCTTTCTTCCCGCTTCCACCCTTCTTAACACGGCCCGCGGACGAGCTTCTCCCGGCCACGGCAACGAGAGTGTGCTCGATGTAGTCCTCCTCGACGGCGGGCACCGGGATCAGGATCTGATCCTCATAGCCGTCCTCCGTGTGCAGTTCGGAGTCGTCCTCCCCGACCACCTCCTCTCGGGTCTGCACCAGGATCACCTCCTGGTGCGGGTGGAGCTGGTGCGGGTCGTCCAGAGGCTGCAGGGCGATCATCTGCTGCTGTTCGCCGTCCTCTCCGACAACTGTCGTCTCGATGGTTTCCACCTCGATTTCATGCAGTTCAACTATTTCTGCTGGCATCTCCGTCCCGTCCGTCTCAATGTACAGGGTGTCTCCGGACGCCATGATAAGCCTGGTTCCCTCTGCCGGTTTATATATCTGTATATAATATTATAGCTGTCACCTCCCCCCCAGTGCTGCTACTTCTCTCCTTCCTTCCACTCCGACAACAACTCTCCACTACTGTGATCTCGTCGCCACAGTGCTCTGGTTCTGAAGTCTCGCGTGGTTTGGATCAACATAAGAGTCAGTGGAGTTTCTGTAGTGTGTTGTAGATGATTTTAATAATATATAATATATGTATAATTTTGCATTATAATTATAAGTAAGTACTAAATCTGCTGTGCATGAGTGGCATGTTACTTGCCCATTTTTTCTTTTTTCTGTACATCCTAAACCGGGTCTGCCTCAATGGTAATTTCACCATGGTGACAATAAAGCCTTCTTGATTGTTATCTTATCTTCTTCTTCTTATTTTATATATATATATATATATATATATATATATATATATATATATATATTTATTTATTTAAATGTGTGTGTGTATATAATTCTTGTTTTATAATATATATAATATATATTGTACATATATATTTAAAAAATATCTTATATATATATATATATATATATATATATATATATATATATATATATATATATATATATATATATATATTATATATATATATAGAGAGAGAGAGAGAGAGAGAGAGAGAGAGAGAGAGAGAGAGAGAGAGAGAGAGAGAGAAAGAGGGAGATAGATAGATAAATAGACAGATATAGATATAATTTTGTTTTAACAAAATACTATACTGAAAAATGATAGAAAGTGCAGTGATTATATATAATAATAATAATAATAATAATCGTTTAAGAGGAAGGCCGTAACTGCCATAGACATTAGTACAATAAATAGTATATAATATTTGTCTATAGAGTCTACGGCAACTGTAATGGACCTCTGGAGTAAACGTGAGATGCTACAAACAGGTTACTGTGTAGTTCAGGAAATTACCAAAGTAATTTCCATCTCTCGCAGTGACAGTCGGTGTAGTTACACGAGTCACCTTCCTCTAAGGGAGAAGACCAAGGTGTGCAGACTAGGAAACCCTTAATATGGTCGCAGAATTAATTTCCTGCTTTAGAATGATGAAACTAGGCTTTACTTAATTTGTCTGAGCCAGATATCTTTAGTTTTTAATAAGTTAAACATGAAAAGATAATCAACCCAAAAATAAAAATGTCATCATCTGTTTTTGACCACAAAGACAAAACAAAAAAAGTTTGTATATTAATTATTTCTGGATTTTAGAAAACCAAACTAACTATCATAACGTGTAAAGGCTGCAGTTCTGTGCCCATTTGCCATATACAGTAGTTTAACCAAACTAGTTGTTTAAATAGCTCAGTCTGAACCGACTGGCCCATCAGGCAGAATATGCCAATGCAGCGGCCTCCAGGGGGCGCCACAATAAAGAAGAAAAAAAACATGAATTTAATTAGAATAAAGTTATTACTTTTAACTCTTAAAATGTAACAGGCAACACGGATGTAAATATCAAACAAAGCCCGACTAATATCACTTCAAATGATGATACCAAAGTTATAGATGAGTTTGCTAGGAGAAAACTTAGAAAAGTGCAGGAGAAGGAGGGGGGCGGCATGGCATAGTTGATCACTGTAGTGGATGCAATGATAAAAAGTACAGCTATAGGTCTGTAAAATGCCTTTTTTTGTACAAAGTTATACATGCAGTTGAGCTGTATGTCGTCTTTGTCTATATGTAAGTTAGTTATTGCACAGTGTAAACATAGCTTAGATGTAAAGTTATTGTGTGCCAACTCTGTGGTTATTTAAACTTTAAACCCTTTATAATTTATTACTATTATTATGTATTCACTCATTTATAGGATATTTAATTTTTGGCTTGGGTATTAATGTTGTTTTTCAGATTTTGTGTATTTGTAATTTGACAAAATATGTTAAGTGGGTGATATGTTACTTTATGAATTAAAGACAGTGGTAAAAACAGTACTATTGTGTTTTTTCTTGTAAGGGTATCTAAATTGCAGATGGAGCAGGGCGCCATATAAAATGTCACCTAGGGTGTTGGATTGGGTCTGAGCTCAGTTAACATTTGCAACTTCAAACTCCAAATGTTCACATATACTTCTGCAACTGTGACAATTTTTACCATAAAAAACTCCTCATATTCTGTTCTAAAAACCCAGAAATCTTGACCTGAATGCAATATTCATCTTTTATACAAGCTTTCTATCTCTGACTGACATAATGAGTGGATTCTGTCAAACGCAGGCGGACATTTTCTGACAGCTGTTAGATTGTGAGCAAACCAAATCAAAAGTGCTGGAGGAAAAGATTTTACGTTAGTAGCAAATGAATCAAAGTTAAACTAAGTTGCAAAAACAAAAATTTCTCCCTGATTATTTGGCATTTAGCAAATGGGAATTCTTTGGCAATCAATCAATCAATCAATCAATCAATCAATCAATCAAACAGTAAAATTAACAAGGTGATCAGATCAGGTAACTGGACGGCCAAAAGAGGTAATTACTGGAAATAAAACGAGAAAGTAGAAGAAGAATTAATTACAGAGAAAGAGGAACTTTGGTTGTACAGAGGCATTAGTCCTCGATGAAAGTCCCGTCTTTGGGACGTTTGCTGTGTGCCTCTGCCCATTACTCTGATTACCCTGATTAAAAGCTACTCGTCACACAAAGTCAGTTAAAAAACTTTATGGGAGCTAAAGGATTGTAAAATCTACGACACAAGTTTTTTTGTGGTGGCTAAAAAGAAAGGACGTTCTAGCAGTGTTGGGTCACGCCGGTCATTTTTCCGAGGCCGCAGCTAAATCTGTCCCCCAAGCAAGCAAACAAAAAAACTTTGTAAAAAAAATTGTGAAAAAAAAATGGAAAGGGTTGTGAATGACAGCAACTCAGCAACAAACCTCCAAACTTCTTCTACCCTTCAGATTAGTTCTTTGCAGCACGGGTCTCCCTGTGTCACCAGGTGCAGAAGGGTTGTTATGTGGAACTGTTTTTTTTTTTTTTTTGGGATTTGAAAGGAACTCTGAAAGCTTCCAACACATAAATACAATTTCCAACCTGTTTTCATCTTTCTGGGTACAGCTTCGGTCCCTCCTTGGTCCATCATGACAACATGCTGAACCCATAAAGATGGATGTGTGAGCTTCTTATGGGAGAACCTTGGCTGGTCTGCACAAAGTCCAAAACACCTGTCATGAATTAGAGCAGAGGCCTTCTTGTTCAACATCAGTGTCTGACCTCACAACGTTGCTGTGGATGTGAAAGAAGAGTTGGAAATACCCGTAAACAAACCTCCTAAACCTTGTGGGAAGCCTTCCCAGGAGATTTGAATATGTTTCAGCAACAAAGGACTTATTATTCACCCCTCAGATTCATGTGTTTGAAGGATAGAAAGCGAATACTTCCAAATATTGTGTATTAAAATAGCTGTTTTTTGCTAATTAGCTACTTGGAAACAGAGACGATTGTTTTAACAATTCCTAAGGATCTAGATTTTTTTTCTGAGCAGACCTAAATTAGAGCCCCCCCCCCCTCCCCACAAACCCTCTAGAAACACCTCTGGACTAGTGAGCATGAACACCATCACACGCATATTACGCACCTTTTATCCTTGTGATAATGCAATGGTTGCTGGTTTATCAGACGAACAGATTGCATGCATTTACCTGTCAGATTTTGTTTGTTATCTTTGGAACAAAGATTTCTAATAAAATAATAAAAAAACAACAAAGGTCACAATGACTGTTATTGTTATTTCTTTTATCTATCCTGGTCTTCAAGGTATTATGTCATTTATGGGTGAGTGGAGACAGTCAGCTCCTCAGTCCTCCCCTCTGTACCATTTATTGCTAAGTGGAAAACACCAACAGGAAGGTTACACTCATGTGAGCAGGTGTACAGCGCTCACCTCCAACCCCACCCTTACTGTGGGTGAGGGGAGAACTTGAGATCACACCTTGCCTGCAGCGCGAATCCGCTCCTTTTAGGTTTGTCGGCACATGAGGCGGCTTAAGGCGATAAGAAGTTGAGTGGGTGGAGGGGGGCTTGTGGGAATCTGTCAATTAGAGAAGGTATCTGATTATAAATGTTTCTCTCCGTCACAGGGTGACATTCAAAGCAATTAGTTTTTTTTTTGTTTGTTTTTTTGCATGCAGTCAGCAAATGGAAATATAGTTACCGCAACAAAAACCCACTGGCTGCTTTTCATATGACAACCCAGAAGTTGCTGTAACTCTGCTCACTCATCTTAAATAGCATTATTGTTTGGACTCGGGGCAGCACATTGATGTTCACAGAGGATATTTGGTGTAGGTTGTCGGCTCCGGCGGGTTAGGGTTCTGTTAGAACAGCATATTTGTCAGATTGGCAATAGGGGAGAGTTGTGCCAGGTTTTACTTAAAGTGACTTTAAAGCAAAACTAAGACAGTAATGCTTCCAATTAAAATATGTACATGTATTTCAGGATGTGGTGCATCCCTGGGAACAATCACTATATTTAAAAAAATACAGATTTCTGAAAAAAAAAAAAAAGTATTGCAGTGGCACAACTTGCCCCCAGTGTGGGGTAAGATTCAGAGAAAATGCATCGGTGTAAATTGTTCCATTGATTATAAGAAGATAAGTAAAAATACATATTCTGATCCCAGAAACTGTAATACCATATAAAAGCTAGATAAATACAGAACAACATTACTAATTTGAAGCTTTTTTAAAAGTTACATTGTAACATCAAAAGGCAATTTTCTACAAGCCTATTGTGCCACAAGAGCACCTCTAAGGCCAATTTTCTTAAAGGGGACATATGCTTTTAAATCCTTCCTATTCACATTTAAATTATTCAGTTTGATCTAAAATTAGGAATAAAACACAGCCTTTGTCAGAAAATGTTGGAATACAGTGTAAACATTACAATAAAATAATATAACAACAATTTCCACAAGTGGAAAGCCCTCCTTTGGCATAAATTACCCCAACCCCACCATTTTTGAAATCCAAATGTGTTTACCTCTCGTGCAATGAGGCTCTATTATTTGCAAGATGAAAAAAAAAAATGTGAGGCCATATGACCAATTTCTTCTATGGTTATCTAGAAACGGGGTGGCACAACTTCCCCACTGGCACAAATCATCCACTCCCTTCCATTGCTCTAATGCGCATGCGTGAAGGCAGAGCAACGCATCCACAAAAGTGAAGTTTCAAAGACGTTAAGAGAAGAAGCCTAAATGTATTAAAACAAATTATATTTGAAACTAAATATTTCATTTGGCAATTAAATATTTAGTTTGGAACTGTGGCATTTAGAAATGTACGAATGGCATGGTGTAAATAAGAGTTGGTAAAGAGGAATCTCCATTTTTCCCCCTCTTCCGACACACTAAATAACCTATAATATTGTTGTAAAAACACGATGTTCGTTTCATGTTTCAAAATCATAAAACAAAATTGCTGTTTTTTTATATACAGTTTTAAACTCAGCGCGTACGCTGCCGGTCTGTCCGGACAGGACACCTGTTCCGCCGGCGCACCAGCGCGGGGCGGAGCCGTGGAGAACCTGCGCGAGTGGGCGTGCCGCGACACTGCGAGGGTTTGATGACACACCGCGGTCGGCAACGCCAGATCCCTCACGCTGGCAGAGGAGAGCGAGCAGAGCCATGGGGAAGACAGGTGGAAGAGTAGACTTTGAGTGGGTCTACACTGACCAGCCACACACCTCCAGGAGGAAAGAAATCCTAGGTGAGATCCTAAAGTTTTCCCAGACACGCGGGAAGCTGCATCCAGACTGGAGTTGTTACTTAAGTTCCTTCTTTGGCTGAACGTTGGCTTCATATTGTTCCTCGGTTTACCCTACTTATAAAACCATATCCGGTTAAACCTGTTTACTAGCTGCTGCTTAAAAGGCTATCTGTCCACAGTGGATGCATGAAAATGATGTCAGCGCAGATAAAAGCATTGGAGTTACTTAACGCAGTTTGAACACAAGGCGAAACGGATGAAATCAGAAAAATATATTCACATTACTTTTAATTTAATACGTTTTAGGATGAAGATACGTGCTGGAAATTGTTTTTTAATTATATTGGACATTTTAAGCTCCAGGCTGTGGTTTATGTATGTATGTATGTATTTATTTATTTATGGAACTATTTAATCAGGGAAAGTTTATGAAACAAGTTTATTTTCTTTTATACAAGTAAACTTTCAACACACTTTAAATATTTAGTTGAGGACAAGAAATAAAAATAAAAGAAGTTAAAACTTTCCAATCCATAGTACCTCTATAGACAAAGGCTTATTTGCAGGCTTGGCCCTGGGTTACATAATGTTAGTATTAATACTAGTACTACTAATAGTATCATCATAAATAACCGGTTCATGCTCTCTAGGTTCACGTGCTTCTGGATTCACAGGTTTTTCTCTGTTTTAGCCATTTTGTCACACACACTCCTCAGTTTCATTGCCAGTGGATGAACTGCTCCAAACGTTCGGTCCTTTCTACGAAACTTTTTGAAGTTAAGGTCCAGATTTAATTTTCTCTTGCAGAATTTAGCATTAATCCTTTCCTGACTATAACTGGCTGCCGTGTTCCTTTTTTTTTTTTTTTTAACTCATGATGTTTTGTTAGGAAAAAGCCGCCTTGTCCTGGAGGGACAACCGTCTCTGTGGTCACATTCCTCTCCTGTCCGGATGGTGAAAGTGTTGCTGCTCAGTAATGAAAAGAATGGCCATAATATAGGCTGTCGTGAAAATGAAGCTTTGGGGCTCTCCCTTTTTTTTTAGCCTTTTCTGTCGCGTAATTTCTTCGCCTCTGTCCCTTATTGGTATAACATGCAGGTGACAACGCCTCAGGCTTCTTGGGTAACACGACTCATTATTGTCTCATGATGAGTGTGAGGCGAAGTGGGAGCTGGGTGCTATATGACAAACGCCGCTTCTTAGCAGGATTTATAAATCATCATCGCTCTGATGTATCGTCCTTCCTGTTTATCTTTACAAACAGATAATAAAAACTTGATTTTTAACCCTCCCTTTGATTTGATCCTCGCTAATTGGAGGTTCAGGTTAACAAGGTGGCAACCTGTTGCTGCATATTTAAACCTGGCTTTGTTTGTGGTCGCTCTGCTGTGAAAGGAGCACCTCCAAGGTGTTGTTGATGTTTTTCTACACCTCTAAGCCATGAATTATTGAAGGCTTTTTTTGTTGTAGTTATGATATACTAACCCCAAGCGTGCGGCAATGAGTTTCCTCATTCTTTTCTTGCATGGAAGATACTGGGCCTTCTAAACACCGAGTTCCTGTTTCACAGCATGTCTGCAGAGTCAGGCTGTAAAGTCCAGGCTTCTAACATATAAAGACATAAGCCTTGTTTTTTTTATCGCCATGCATGCTCCAAGCAGAGGAGTCCTGGCTATGGCTATCTCATGAGTTGACAAGACGATAAATCACTGAGACTCATGATACTCTGACTCTGCTGATAGCTGCTGAATCATAATCTCTTCATAACGTTTTTGCGTTGATGTCTTTCTGTTGAAACGATAGTTTTCAAGTTAAAACCTTTGTGCAATAATCAGTCAGTCAATCAGTCATAATCAGTCAGTTAACCCACAGTATGTTGCGTCTCACGGTGACATAAAAATCCATTAATGGCCTCTGTATGTGCGCGTGCGTAGAGCCATTAGGGAGTTTAAACACAGGGTTTTATGGGGCTGGGTGGGGGGCTAGTTATTCATTTATCTTTATGCCCTGCAGGTGGGCTGTGCCTAAGGCTTTAAATGTCAAGTGCCTCTGAATGCTGAATCCTAATAAATCACATTTCAGATAAGTTCCCATCATGCAACAGGAAAAAAAAAAACGACCCCTGATGGTAATGTGCGGGTCAATATTGTGATAATTTCGTATTTTAAAGGGTACATGTCATGGAAAATCTTTTTTTTTTTTTTCCCTTTAATACATTTTGTTGTGTACAAAGTTGAATATAGTCTCTCCAGGAGCTACATAGATGAGCATGTTCTTTCTGGGTCATATTTTTCAAGCCATTCAGTCTCCTCTAATATCTATTCCCGTTTTTGAACTGTTACGTGACACTATTTACTCTGGAGCTGCTAAACAAGGTCACGGACGTCCAGCTTAACAGTCTCACGGATCCGCCATTTTTATTTCACGGAGTAATTTGGTTGTCGTGAAACTGATAGATTATTGGACAGAGGGTGTGAAGTGACTCTTGGATTTAAAGGGACGGCACCAAAACGAGTCGCTCTCAGACGCACCTCAGAAAAGGGGGAACGTGGGAGTAAATTAACGAGGAGCTCAGACCAAAGCATTGCAGTTCCAATTTTTGTAGATCACAACTGAATGATTAATGTGAAAAGGAAGAACTGAAAAGCGTCATATCTACCCTTTAATATGTGTCACTGTATGAATTCTGCCCTACCAAACATTAACTGCTAAAATACAGGAGATTGAAACGGCAGAGAAATAATTGGAAATGCACCCTTTAGCTGTCAGGAAAAGCTGAAGTCATGTAAAGATGTGAAACAGGAAATGGTAAACAAAGCAGCAGCCTTGATTTGCATGCGACCCCTCTCTCACTGCCCGGCTGGTGAGTCGCATGCTCGTATCTAATCCACGACGGGATTGGCTCCTCCCTCCCACCCGTGAAGCCATCACTTTGCATACCTTACCTGTGCCATATTTCCGGGCGTTGCTTGTAGTTTCTATAAGGTGTGGTCAGTGTGACAGATCCAGACTTGTGTAACATAACGAGCGGATAATGGCGGGTGAAGCCGACTCATGAGGCAATCCTAATTGCTCTTGTTGTCAGTGGCGGCTGCGGTTTGAACTACACGCATTTCAGCAACACAACACCTCTACCAATTAACTCTGGCTTTTGTCAGCAGGTGTTTTCCCAGGAGAAGGGCGAGCATCTTGCAATATGTGCTCCTTTTGAAATTGAGTTAATTAATCCCAGTGCTGCTATCTTGGCCTATAAATGATTTTCCTATTTATTTTTTTTTCCCACATCACTGCACCTCTTCACGTCTCTGTCCTTAACCTTCCTCTTTGGCTTTCTCTTCTCAGCCAAATATCCAGAAATCAAGACCCTGATGGGTCCAGACCCTCAGCTGAAGTGGGTGGTGTCAGGCATGGTCCTAACCCAGCTCGTGGCCTGCTACTTGGTCAGCGACCTTCCCTGGAAGTGGGTCTTCTTCTGGGCGTACGCCTTCGGAGGGTGCATCAACCACTCGCTGACTCTGGCCATTCACGACATCTCTCACAACGTGGCCTTCGGAAACAAGCTTGCAAAATGGAACCGCTGGTTTGCCATGTGGGCCAACCTGCCCATCGGGGTGCCCTACTCCGCCTCCTTCAAGAAGTACCACATCGACCACCACCGGTACCTGGGGGGCGACCAGCTGGATGTGGACATCCCGACAGACTGGGAGGGATGGTTCTTCTGCACGCCTGCCAGGAAGGTCCTTTGGCTCTTCCTGCAGCCATTGTTCTACGCCTTGAGACCTCTGGTGGTCAACCCCAAACCAGTGGGTCCGATGGAGATCCAGAACACAGTAGTTCAGATCGTCGTGGATGCTCTGATCTTCTACTTCTGGGGGCTGAAGCCCATCGTTTACCTCATCGCCGGGTCCATTTTGGGCATGGGGATCCATCCCATCTCCGGACACTTCATAGCCGAGCACTACATGTTTCTGAAGGGACACGAGACATATTCGTACTACGGAGCACTGAACTTGATCACCTTCAATGTTGGATATCACATGGAGCACCATGACTTCCCCAGCATACCCGGCAGTAAACTACCTCAGGTGAGTCCCTGCTTCTGTCACCGATCGTGATTAATATCACAGCAAGTAAACTTTGGAGTTGAGTCATATTTTCCAAGGCTGTTATTAGCTGACAGGTGCACAGTGAGCAGGGTGTGAGGAGCAGGTGTAGGCAGCTCGTTTCCATGTTATAAACATGGTGTAAACATTTCTCTGCAGCTTCGATGCAACTCTTTAGAGATCCTGCTGACCCTGCAGCACCGTGAAAGCAGATTTACCCCCTTCTTCTGGTTTTGCTGTCTTGTCACACTTCGGTGTTTCAGATCATGAAATATATTTTAATGTCAGACAAAACTAACCCTAGCAAATACATAAAGGAGGTTAAAATTGAGGACTCTATTTATTCAGGGAGCAAAAAAAATATTTCCTAACCAAGCGGGCTCTTATGTGAAAGATGAATTTGGCCTAATTGCTGAGTCTGCCACCCTCAAAGGCAACGGTTTTCTTCAAGTGTTCAAAATAACCAAGAATATATTTTTTTTACTTCGCTTTGGATGAATTTTGGTCCACCCAGCTTTGCATTTTTTTTTTTTAAATTTCAGCCACATTTTAAGGTTTTTGAGAACGAGCGGCCTGCTTAAGGACATGTCACAGCGTCTTAAATAGCTTCATATCTGTGCTTTGACTAGGATGTTTCTACATCTTCACTTTTTGTGGGCCATTTAGAGGTGGCAGCATAATCCAGGTTTGCTTGAGCTGATGGTCGGACATTCAGCTTCCGAATCTTCAGCTTGAGGAGCAAAATTCATCAGTCAGACCCTCACACCACCACCATGTTTGACTTTCTGCATGATGATCTGGATTATTTTAGTGAACCATTATGTGAAAACGATATTTTGCTTGTATTGTTTGTCTGCTATCAATTTGATGTTCAAAAACATCAAACGACAAAAGTGTGCAACTGCAGAAGATCTCCATGAAGGATCATGCGTTATTTCACAGCGCTGCACCATCTGCAGTTAAAATGTCAGATTTTTGATGCAGACTAAGTTTCTCTCCTTGTCTTTTCTTGTCTGCAGGTCAAAAAGATCGCAGCAGAGTATTACGACTCCCTGCCGCAGCATACCTCCTGGTTCCGGGTGCTGTGGGACTTTGTCTTCGACGACAGCATCGGCCCTTACGCTAGAGTCAAGCGGGAGTACAAGCTAAACAAGCTGGAATAGATTTCGGGTTGTATTTAAACAGAAAAGTTAATTAAAGTTGTTGAATCTCTACTTAACCACAGAGAAATGTCTAGTTTTGATGTTGTTGCTTCTCTTTAGAGTTGGAAAAGTTGCACAGTTGTCAGGAGCCGTAAGAGAGAAACGAAAAGGTTGATATTTCTTTTCGTGCGTGTGTTCCTGCAGAAGATGGGCCTGTTGCCGTGGCGTTTACTTATAGCCAGAAATTAGGGTAAAAATCTCCTTTCAGTACGTGGTCCGAGGTCGCGTCTAAAAGTCAAGGTCACATACATTGTCATGATGTTCTCCAGAGATGTCGCAGGTCTCCTCTCTCTCCTGAGTCCGGCGTCCTGAAAAGATCTTGCCCTGAACATTAATCCCACGTTACAAAGAAACCGACTGATTCTTCATACGCAGAACGGAGCCGAAGGGGAAACGGGCGTTGACGCTTTGAGTAAGAGGAGCTTTTTCTTCAGTGACGCTCCAATCCGCTGTAAACCATTTGATTCTGACTGCAGACACGAAACACGTTTAGTTTCAATGAATCCATCAGGTTTATTGTTTTTTTCTGGTTATATGTATAAATATATATATATATATATTTTTGTGTTGATGTTCGTAAAATATTCTGTCCATTTCTAACCACCTTTTTAAAAAATAAATAAATACGTTTTGTGATGCTGTTTTTATTGTTTTGAGTGATTTTTGTGAAGTAGCCGTGGTTCTGATATCAGAAATCAAAACATGAAAAATACAATCAGGAGAGGAGAGGCGATGAACAGCAAAACGGTGAAAAACTTTCTCCCCCTAATTAATGTTTCTGTCACTGTTCTCCCCCTTCTGAGAGCAGCGATCAGGAAACAAGACTCCTGTGGCTTTCCTGTGGTGTTAGTCTGCAGGATGTTTGGTTCTTTGTGTGTTAGATTCTGACCTTTTTGGATTGGGTTTGCTCCGACCGACACGCAGGTGCTTTTAGACTTTTTCGCAGTACTGATGATCTTTTCTTTTTTGAGTAATTGATTCCTAAAGTTTATTTCATGTACAGCTCTTATAACTGCTTTTTAAAGGGTTTTACCTTTACCCCGTTTCAAAGGGAGTACTCTTCTGGCACAACCGAGATGCTGAAGAGGTGAGAGATCCAGTTTGAGGACAATTACTGTTAGTTGGTCCCCGTTATGCCACCACCAGCAGCCTGAACTGTTGATCAATCCCATCTTTTAATGGGAACATGGCAGCTAACACAGAGACTCGTTGGACCAGGCAACATTTTTCCAATCTGTAATTCGGTAGTTTTGAATCATCGCCTCTGTTCCCCGCTTGGAGCCGACAGGAGCGGCACCTAATGTGGTCGTCTGCAGCTGTAGCCCATCTGCGTGATGTTGTAGATTCAGTGGCGGTGTTCTGCATACCTGAAAACGATGCTTACCTGGGCCATGTTGCCTTTTCATTAGACTGATGCCCATTCCTTCTGACGTCACACAGGCATTTTATTCCCAAAACAACTGAATCTCAGTGGAGATTTTTATTTTTTCTCCTCGAGACATTTGAATCAGAAACACTTAGCTCGACCCAAAACCCATGTCTTAGTCACGGACACTTAAATTCCCCTTTTCTCAGCATTTTGATGGATCACTTTGAACTCTGGCAAGTCGTCTTCATCACACTTACACACCTACTTACATTTTGTTGCTGTCATGTGACTGGCCGACGCACACTTTGGGTTACAGAATAACTGAGCAGCAGTAAAGACACCTGTGAGTATAAACGGGTGTCCTGGTTGTGACTGCATGGTGGAACGGCGTTGTTGCCTTGCAGCAGGAAGATCACGGGTTTTAATCTTTCCTTGTGCATGTATAGCTTCTCACCAGGCAGCTATAGACAATCAGCAAAAAAAAAAAAAAAATGCATCATATGACCCTGCAGGGATTAGAAAGGACGGAGGTGCTGCAGGGAGATGATTGCTGTCTACCAGGGTCGAAACGTGCAAAAGTGGACCCTTATATTTTAGTGAGACACTTAATTTCTCTTAGGACTTAATTTAAAAGGTGATCAGTGTGTGCAATTTATTTATATATATATATATATATATATATATATATATATATATATATATATATATATATATATATATATATATATACAGGGCTGTCTCAGAAAATTAGAATATTGTGATAAAGTTCTTTATTTTCTGTAATGCAATTAAAAAACATTAAATGTCATACATTCTGGATTCATTACAAATCAACTGAAATATCGCAAGCCTTTTATTGTTTTAATATCGCTGATTATGGCGTACAGCTGAAGAAAACTCAAAAATCCTATCTCAAAATATTAGAATATTTCCTCAGACCAAGTAAAAAAAAAAAATTATACCAGCAAAACAAAATCAAACATTTGAAAATGTCCATTAATGCACTCAGTACTTGGTTGGGAATCCTTTTGCACAGATTACTGCATCAATGCGGCGTGGCATGGAGGCACTCAGCCTGTGGCGTTGCTGAGGTGTTATGGATGCCCAGGATGCTTCAATAGCGGCCTTTAGCTCATTTGCATTGTTGGGTCTGGTGTATTTCAGCTTCTTCTTCACAATAGCCCACAAATTCTGTATGGGGTTCAGGTCAGGGGAATTGGCAGGCCAATCAAGGACAGTAATGCCATGGTCAGTATACCAGTTACTGTGAGAATCTTATGTCGTCTCTTAACCACTACCATACTTGTGATTTAGTTTACTGAACCAAGCTGAGTGTTTTTCAAGGCTCAGGAAACCCTGCAGTGTTTCAAGTTAATTAGACGATTCAAGTGATTAGTTGAATAGCATACTAGTATACTTTTTCACGATATTCTAATATTTTGAGATAGGATATTTGGGTTTCTTAAGCTGTAAGCCATAATCAGCTATAATAAAACAATAAAAGGCTTGCAATATTTCAGTTGATTTGTAATTAATCCAGAATGTATGACATTTCATGTTTTTTAATTGCATTACAGAAAATAAAGAACTTTATCACAATATTCTAATTTTCTGAGACAGTCCTGTATATATATATATCTCAATAAATAAGCGACTGAAATTTACACAAGAAGACTGAGACTTCTGAGACGACACGTGTTGATTTTGTTTGAATAAATTTACTTCCAGCTTTTAAATCAGAACGAGTGGAGAGTGGACAGAATTCAACAGCTGGTATTTCTCCAAATCCATCCTGCAGAAACATGTTAAACCGCCGTCGCCGTCAACCCTCCTCAGGACATTCGTCTCCAGATAAAACCTACACACCGAGCTCGACTTTTACCCCACATCACCACGTTCAAACATCTCATCTACAGAACAGGGGGGGGAGGGGAACCGTTGTAGAAACAAACCACTATAATAAATGTACCACCGTTTATATAGATTTTTAATTAAGTTTTGAACCGAATAGAAAACAAATAGAGACGGAGAGGGAGGGTCATGCATACTGGGAGGTTCACAAAGCATAGGATGACTAATAGAGAAGACACGGTTCCATATGCAGGGAAGTAAAACAGGGCGGCACATTTACACTCGTCGGCCTGTTTTATGAACGATCCCCAACGTGTTTCTCAGTCACACCGGAGCCGTATGCGGACTCCGCTTCGATTAATAACGCTGAAAAAAAAACATTTTCTGCCTCAGATAGGAGAGACAGGAGGTAATTTTCATCTATGTGGAGGAAATGTTAGACATACAACACCAGAATGAGCAATGTTATAAAAGTTTTCCTTTTTTGTTTTTGTTTTAAATATGCCATTTGAGGGGCACGTGGGTCTGCGTCGGCAGCTGTCCCCATTATTGTGCTTGATCTCATGAAATGTTCAGGGAGAAACCGAACCAAAAGCGACCATAGAAAATGTAAAAAGCTGACAGAAATGGTGTGCAAGATTCCTTTGTCCTTCTCTAATACCATGTAACACTCACCGTCGTCAACAGCATCGTCGTCATTATCACCACAGGTTTAAATAATAAAACAGTAAAAACTTAGAAAACAAAAAAAAAAATATTTTCTTCATAAGACTCAACGGAGAACAGAAACAAAAAAAAAAAAAGCTGCAACACTGGGCTGACTGAGTCTAGGTGCACAGAGAGGACCACAACACCAAACTCAGTACAAATGTCTCTTCTTTTTCAACTTTAAGTCCACGTCTTTCCACCTTTCCTTAAATTAATCAGAGCTTTAGTCTCTCAGCTTCCTTCATAAAAATCCCCGCTTTCCTATTTCCGTTTTGCTGTCCAGCAGACTTAAATGTTGGCACAACGTCTCTGCAACTTGCCCCGTGGCGTCGCGAGGTCACAGAAACATTGAGAGAACATTCCCTGGTCCTCGTGTCTGTGCATCTGCGTGTCCGTCCACCTCCCGCCGCTCCCGCCTCCCGCTCCTCCTTCCGGCTCGCTCGCATGAGATTAGGAGGTACTGATTCTGCCGATTTCGTGTCTGATGGCTGCAAGGGGAAGAGAGGATGGAAGCTGAGGCACAACGCTTTGTTTCCTCATACCGGGTTTGATCGAAATCAAGGTGCTGAGCATGCTCCGTGCGAAACGTGTGCATCGAGCTTTAAAAGGCATTGCATTGCTCACCATTAATGATTTCATCTTTCACTTTGTGCAACTCGCGCACGACCTCATCCAGAATCTCCTGCAGAGACACAAACAAACAAAGTCTGCTTGTGAGTTCTCTTTCCACACCCAAATACCCAATCAACCCTGCAGGTAAAAACAGCTGAGAGGCACCTGTTTCATCCTGTCAAATTCGGTGTCGGCTTCGCTGGTGCTGCCGATAGGCCTCACTCTGCAACACAAAAGAAGAAGAGCAAAGAATTTGCTTTTAACGATTGTATTTCCAGAAGATATCATTTTCTGACTCTTCAATCTGCTCACCTGGACACCAGCGAGGACTTATCTGCCGAGTTGGACCGCTCCCAGGGCTTCTTCAAAGCATCTGTTAAAGAATGAGGAGAAAAAAAAATAGCATTGATACAATTACTGATTTACATTATATATATATATATATATATATATATATATATATATATATATATATATATATATATATATATATATATATATATATATAGTCTGTGTGTGCACGTTAAAAAGACCTTTAAGTACGTTTATTACAGAGTCCAAATGAAAGTGACTTTCTCTTGCTTTTATTATTTACCTAATACATTCCAGCAATTCTTTCACAACAAGAGACCGAATCTGTTCAACAGGACTGACGCACCGCTGCCACATAATCTGGATCAATTCTGCACAAGTGCATGCATTCACTGGCCTACTTGATGGTGGCCACAATGATTTATTTATAACTTTCATGGTTTACCGTAGGGCGAAAACGGTTATATGTGTTTACTTGTCTCGATCAGCAGAACTATTCACAGGTATGGAAACTTTCACGCAGAAGTGTGCATGGAACAAAAGAGAGAAATGCATGCACTCATCCCTCCCTGACGGACTAAATTGCGGTTTTGTTGTTTTCAGTTTAGGAAACATTTACACTAACCACCGAACCATTGCACCACGGCATAAAACGCACACATTTCTAATCCAATCAGGTTCCAGTTATTCTCTGATTTTTAAATTCAAAATGATTCACTTAACGCTTCATAAAAACACAAATTAAGCTCTCGATGCAGCGATCCTGATTGCAAAGGATGAGCTTAAAGTGGCTTCGCTTCTTTTTTAGTTATGACATATATATTACAGTCTTTCTGGCTACTTTTCTTTGCGGTTAAATCAGCTGAGGCACAAATTCAACATCTGAAAAAGAAAAATTCGTGGGGGGGAGGGGGGGTCTATTTGTAGCCTTGGAGAGCTTGATAACTTTGGACAAGATTGCTGTAAATTGGTGAAGAATTTGCCCTGCCATAGACTGGCGATCTGTCCAGGGTGAACCCCGCATCTCGCTCATTGACAGCTGGGGCTAAGCATGATGGAAAATGGATGGATTGATGGTGAAGAATTTAGTAAACGGGAGAAATTTCTACTAAAAGCTTTTTCTAGGCTAAATGACAAAAAAGGAGTGATGCATTTTGAGTTTCCGTTCAGTTTAAAGTGAGGTATTCCTGCCCCAGCTAGGCGTTGCTGTTGTCCCGTACCTGTTGAGTTCTGCTGACCCGGACCTCGACCGCTTGAATCATCCTGTAAAAAAAGACCAGAAATGTGGTAAATGCGGCCCTGATCCTCTGAAAACTTTACAACTCAAAGAAAAGGTATATATTTTTTTTTAATTAGAAAGGCACAACTTACTTCATCCGGTTTCTCTGAAGCTTTTCGTCTAAGAGAGGACGAAGGAAGAAGGAAATGAGCTTCAGGGATATGGATACGTTTTTAGAGCAGATAGACGGTAAAAGCAGACCGTACTTCCTGGTTCAGAGAATTTAATCTTTTTACTGATTAAAAACCAGAATCCCCTTGGCTGGAGCCGTTATGGCTGTGCAGGTGTTTTACCTGCGAGCTAGTAAGGCATTCATCTCCTGCATAAGACCCTCTCCTCCGCCGCCGCTGCCCCCACTCGACCGGTTGGAGTCGCATTTACCCCCAGAGCCGGGCGGGCTGCTCTCATCCTGGGGGACAAATCAAAGCAACTTCACCATCGGTTTATTGATGTAGATACTAAAATAATTCACAAAGTTTTCAAAATATATGTCGGTTAAGCAGGAGAGCTCACCCTGTGAACTTTCCGTAGCTTGGCTCCAGCCAGAGCTGCAGCAAGTCCTGAAGGCTGGACCCCGGGCGGGCCCCCGGGAGGCCCTCCACCGGTGGGCAAAGGAGGGGGCATGGGCGGAGGCACTGCCATGGGAGGGGGTGGACCCGGTGGTGGCGGCGGAGCTGGAGGACCAGCCATGGGTGCCGGAGCTGCAGCTGGAGGCGGGGCCACGGACAGCATGGCCGGGTGACCTGCAGAGACGGGGCCGCCTGCACGGGGCACAATTACACCTTTATTAAAAGGTGCAACTGTGTGAGAGAACATTCATGTTTTATTGCAGCTAAGGTTGTAGAACGACTATCTGAGACGTGCCTAACAGCCAAAAATACAATAAATATGCGCTAAACGCTCAATCTACGATCCTGGTGACTACTGGGAAGCAACTGGAGCTATTTCCTTATTCCCTTTGAAAGCTTTGAGTTTTTTTACTTTGGTGCTGAGGGCTCAGGAAAAACAGTACAGGAATTAGTTTAAGTTTTAGTCGGTTTTTTTTGCTTTATGTTTGTAAAATAGGTGCAGAGGGATAAGAAGACTACAGGGTCGGTTGTGTCCAAACTGTTATCACAGACGGTTTGATAAATTACATTTACATTATGAAGAGTCTTTCATCATAAAAGTAGATCTATAACTGAGCTTTCAACACTTTTAACCATCGTAGGAACTCTGAAGAGTGTTTTATATTTTTGGGATATTTTATATTCATAATTTCCAAAGCCTCTGATCTTTCAGACCCTTTTTAAAGCTCAGTCGGAGCTGTTGCGTTAACCTAAATCTGGGTTTAACTTGCCGGATTTGGCGCCTGTCAAAAGTATTCACACCCTAGCATTGTCATTTTACAAGCACACATGTCAATGGAATTTATCGGGATTTTATATGACAGAGCAACGCAAAGGAGTAACATGGAAGGAAAACTATACATGATTTTCAATTTTTCTTTGCAATTATAACTTTTAAAAAGAATAAACTTGTGTTGCAACACAACTGCAGGTCTTTTGGGTTATGTCTCCAGCATTGTTGCACAGCTTGTTTATTGACCAACATGGACAGTGGGGTCTTTGACCATTCTTCTTTGTAAAACAGCCCATACTCAGTCAGAATGGATGGGAAGAGTCCGTGAACATCTGGGCCGTTCTGATATGTGGATGAGCTTTGATATAAACCGTTACTCGCTGCGTGTTCGTGGTTCTTGTCCAGCTGGAAGGGGAACTACTCCCCTCAAGTCTTTTGCAGCTTCCAGCAGGTTTTCTTCCAGAGTTAACCATTTATTTAGCTCCATCCATTTTCCCATCAAACCTGACCTGCTTTCCTGTCCCTGGTGAAGAAAATCCTCCCCCACAGCATGACGCTGCCACCCCCATGTTTTACCATGTGTGTCCTCACTGGACCAAATGACCTTCTTTCATGTATTTTTTGTGTCCCCTGATCCACCTTTTGTTGGTCTGTCACATAAACCCCTAATAAAATACAGAGCATATCAGTCACCGGCCTCTGGGATACCTTTCATCGTTTGGCATTCATTCTGGTTTAGCTTAGCTCATTCACATCCTTAAAGTCCTTTAATCTCTCACCAGAAGTGAAGTTTTAAACAATGGGTGCCTTTCAATCTAAAATTGAAACCAGGAAACTAAAAAATAGCAACTTTCTATGGTTGACCGGTCACCCTGGAGTGCTATAAAAATGGAAAAACATGTCCAGGTTATTGGTTTACCAATGGACCTGAAAGAACACGCATTACTCTTTTAAACAAACAGTGCTTTGTTTAAATGATACTGTTTTCAACAGCTGTCAGTCTGGTTTTACAGCAGTATTGATTGCTCAAACTAAATCCTTTATAATGACATTGATGAGTGCCTCTGTGAAAAAAAAACTTTGTTTGACTTTTTCCCAATCGCTCATCTTAAAGACAGCCTGCATTTTAAAAAAAAAAGTTCAGATCATAACCCACAAACTCTACTTTCAGCCTAATTTCAGTGACTTTCTTTTGGTTTAATCTAACTGCTCATTCCTGAAAGCCTTAAATGTCATTAAGACTTTTATATCTGGAACTTTTAATCCTGATGAAAAATAAACACGAACAGAACCATAATTCCTACATTTGTAAGTAAAGACTACTGAGCCTTTTTCATTAAAGCTTTTATACTCTTTCATCTAGCAAAACGGAAGAAATATAGAAACAAGAAACACAATTAAAATAAGAAATATAATTTTACTCTGTCCAGTAAAGCTGCTTGTAACACCGTTGGATGGATGCTGCCTTGAGACGACGTGTGTTGTGAATTGGCCCGATATAAATAAACTGAATTGCACTAATCAAAAAGGTCAAGCCAGAAAATTTGGTCTGGATTAATCATAATTAATCTTCTGATTAGTTGATTCGGCCTAGGCAAGAAATTTACATTAATAGTTAATATAAGATGTATTTTAATTTTTATTTGTAAAAAGAAAAGACATTGCACTAGAAGATATAGGTAGAAACAACCATAGCGTAGAATATCAGAATGCGCTTAGTTTACCCCCACGGCCTCCATATTGGAAGCATGTTTGGTGAATAAGTTTTCAGTGTGTGCCTAAAATTAGCTTGAAATGGATGCAGCACAGGGAAAAATTATTTGCTTCTTTGTCAGACATAAATGTTTAACCAAACAAATTTTATTATTAGACAAAGATATCCTAAGTTATCTGTTTTCCAATAATCATCTCCAAAGGTTATCCAGACTAAACTGGCTCTACGTAAAAAAAGAATAATTGCACCCTAACCCATATAATGGTGCCGCTCTTGGAGGCGATACCTTTTAGCAAGAGTTAGCGATAGCTGGCAATGCATCCATTACGACCTTCTGCAACTTTGGCTCAGCCCTCTTTCCCAAATTGGTTTAATTTAGCCACACTGAAGGGTTTTTGAGCGGGTAGTTCCTGTTTAAGGTCACGCCCCAGTATCTCAATCCCAGACATTGACTAGGCGGCTTCAAACCTGTCATATATGTCATGTTTTCTAAAGAGGTGGGCTTGCCGGAGTGCTTTGGGTCATTATCCTGCTGTATACTCCCAGAGAAATCAAGCTTTAGTTCAAGACTAATATCTGAACTTTCTCCTTTTCTGGTAGAGAACAAAATTTGTTGGTCTGTTATTAGCAGCAGTACGACCAGGTCCTTAAACTATAATCTTACTTTTCTCAAACGGCGTGTTAAATCCATGCCAAATGTAACGGGTTGTCCTCCTTGCAAATCCAATTAGGCATAAGTGGCAAAACTAAAACAATGATGTTCAAAGATGTTCACCATCCAACCTGACTGAGTTGAGCTGTTTAGCAACTTTTCAGGCAATAGATCTATAAAGCTACACTGCAAAAACGGAACTAGAAATAAGTAAAATGTTCTTTAAAATGAGTGCAATTGTCCTTGATTTGAGCAGGTAAATAAGATTATCTGCCAATGGAATAAGATTTTTGCACTTAAAATAGGAACAACTCATCTCCATCATCCTATTTCAAGTGCAGTATATCTAATTGTCTTATTTTAGGGGTAAAAATACTCATTCCATTGGCAGATAATCTTACTTACCTACTCAAATCAAGGATAAATACACTAACTTTAAGAACATTTTACTTATTTTTAAATCCGTTTTTGCAGTGTAATAGAGACTTGCAGATTTTAATTGCAGTGAAAGGTGGTTATACAAAGTAATTACAGCTAAGGACTACTTTTTCTTGATCCGTCCCATGAAACCTAATAAAAAAACACTGCGGTTTGCATTTGTGAAAGGAAAAGTAAGAAATTTAGTCGCAGATGACTAGTTTTTGCAAGGCACTGTAGTTCATGCTGCATGTTGTTGAGGTTTTCCAGGGAATTAAATGATACCACCATAACACCCTATATCCAAAAGACACTGAGATGAGATAAAAAATAGAGTGTTTGATCGCTTCAGATGTTTCCTGTAAAGTCTCTGCCTCTGATTGCATTTTTTTTTTTTGCAAGAAGCCCAAAGCAAATAGGCCGAAACCTGACGGGGAAAAACAGCGTCTAGCTAACGTCAGCCGGCCCTCTGGTAGATCTCTCTCCGCAGCGAACAGGTTTGACAGGACAAGCGCTTCGGTTTTATTGCCTAACACGGTTGTTTCTGCGGGTCTCACCCGACCTGTACGACGGGGGGGGGGGGGGGGGGGGGGAGAGTCCCAGAGGGTTTGCTCAGGCTGTTGGCACATCTACGGCTCTCGTGTTGGTGTCTAACGATGCGGGTGTGGTACCTTCATTAGAATCCAAACACACTCCCAGTTCACATATGAGCCATCCAACACATGCGCACGCACACACAGAGTGTAAGCTCCTGTCACTTCCCTGCTGAGAAAATCCCTCCTCCTCTCCTCATACTTACTGCTGCTGGCCGCAGAGGCCGGCTGGGGGACAGGGGAGGGGGTCTTCTTGGGAGAGCCCCCGTCAGACATGGCAGTGTAAGAGGGGGGCGAGGAGGAAGAGGAGGATGAGGTGACAGTGGTGGGGGTCTGGGCCTGCTGGTTCTGCTGGTGCTGCTGCTGGTGGTGGTGGTGGTGCTGCTGCTGCTGCTGGTGGTGTTGGTGGAGCTGCTGCTGAGAGTGGAAGGTTAATTGGTTCTGAGGCTGGTGGTTGGGGGCGGGGCCAGGTGCTGGCTGACCTATCAGGGGAGGGAGGGGGATGGCCTCGCAGTACTGCGGGGTGAGCGGGAGATGCTGAGAAAGAGGAGAGTAGGAGTCGTCTGGCTGGCCGTTGGAGTGAGGGTGGGGCGGCTGCTGGGGGTACTGGTGGTGGCCCCCCGCAGCGGGGGGTTCGAGGGGAGGGGGCTTCATCCTGACATCCCTGACAGGCGGGAGGGGGTGAGCTACGGGGAGGACTGGCTGAGGGGGCAAACCCTGCTTTACAGGCATGGCCATCATTACTGGAGGGGACGAGGAGGGCTGGGGGTACATCTGCTGCATGTGGGAGGCAGACCAGGTGCCGTGTTTGGGGGGGAGATGGATGTCCTGCTGCTGCTGCTGCTGCTGCTGTAGGTGGCGGGCTGCCGTGGGGGGGGACAGGGGGATCTGGCGGACCTGTCGGCCCTGGGTGTTCACTCCTGTCTGGACCGGGGAAAAGGCCGAGGCCAGTGAGGTGGAGAGCTGGGAGGAGAGCTGGGCCTTGTCCCTAGCGCCCCCCGCCTCCTTCTCCTGAGAGGGAGACATGGAGGAGGGAGGAGAGGAGGAGGAGGAGGCCACGCGGACGTAGGAGGGCGGCAGTGTGCTAGCCCTGAACTGTCTGTACTCTGGAGGAGTGTCTGGGTGGGTGGGTGGGGTGGACACTTTATACTGGAGGGTGGAAACGACTGCGGCGGGCAGAAGGTGGCAGAGAGAGAGAGAGAGAGAGAGAGAGAGAGAGAGAGAGAGAGAGAGAGAGAGAGAGGAGGTGGAGGAGATGCAGACGAAGGAGGGTAACAAACAAAGGAGAACAGAAAAGAGAAAAACGTGAGAATAATGAAAAGCAACTTAACAGTCAAGCAAGTAAGATGAGAAAAAACCAGGAGCAGTCAAAAAACAGAAGCCAACAGCAAATAAGAAAGAAGCAAAATATCATAAAAAAGAACAAGCAGCAGAATGCAACATGACTGAGCCATGATCAGAGAGCATGTGGCTTTCCCCTCCACCGGCAGCTGGAAGAAAGATGGCGGTAGAGCATGTTGCAGGGGGGACACGTGGGGGGGGGGAGGCCACTGATATTACCATCCACATCAGGGACAAAGGAGGATGTTTAAGTCTGTGGGTGTAGCTAAAACGCAGACTTGAACATTTATACATGTGCATGGATTAAAACAAAAAAAGCATAAAGACTTAGGGAGGGAAAAAAAAAAGCTACAACAGAGCACAGCGGGGAGCCTCGTTCACTCCAGGAACCTGTTTTATCCAGGAATTTCAGGTATTCCCTACAGGTGAAGTCATCTGTTTGTTTTGGAAACACGAAGAGAGTTTGACCTACTGAAGGTAAGAGCAAACAAAGGCGGCTAAATATTAATTAGCTCTTGTCAGGACTGTTTATTGGCGGATGGTGGGTGCTTTGTTTGATGTTTGTGCAGCGGGGATCAAATGGCATGCTGTGTTCGGCCTTTTTGGTGTGTGTGTGTGTGTGTGTGTGTGAGAGAGTGTGTGTTTATACAGGTGGGTGTGGGTCTGTTTGCCGGAGCCTCACCTGATCCTGACGTCCGCCGCTCCCTCTCCTTGTGCGCCTGCATCTGATGCTGCTCCATCATCCTATCAAGTGCAGGGATGTCACTGCTCTGAAGAGCTGCGTTTGCTTTCAGTAAATCAAGCTTAATGATTCATTTGACTGTCTGTGGAGCTAAACAATGATTAATGGACTGCTTAATGACAGACTGAATGACTTCAGATTACTCACAGAGGACCTTTAATGCTTTAAAATAATTTTTTTTTTTGGATATTCAACAGTCGGTTAAGATTTTATATCAACTTAATCAACTTCTTCCTATAAAAAAACCTCATGATACGGATCCCATCAACTGTAACCTCCCGTCTTTGATTCACTAAATGTTTGCACCACTTCTGCGCACACAAAACACAAGATCCAGTCAGAGTTAGAGTATCGGGGAAACTGAGAGGTAGCCGTGTGACTTCAGTGACTTTTAACCTCATGTAAACTAGTCAAAGGAATGAAATATGCATTGTCTTTTGTAATCTGTACAGTTGCAATTAAAACATCTCAATGATTTGGAAACACCACATCTCACTCTCTGCCAACTCTGTGCCTGCTGCGATTGGCTGAAGGTCACATGCAGGTGAGGTAAAAATTGCAGCGTGACTAAAAGCAGCCCTTGATAGACCTGTTGGTGCACAAATCTCCTTGGTGTTGCTATACTTCATGAAAGGGATGGAGCAGACAGCGGGAAACAAATTATGTGCAGACTCTCTGGTTAAAAGTGCCACAATATTTGTAAATCAGGGCTTTAGGTTCAGCTTCCATGTTTTGGAAGACTCTTACACACGCAAAAGCCGGCAACTGGCTGCAAAACAACATGATTCAGGGTGTTGAACCGATGTTGGGTCATTAGCTGACGGCTCGCTCCGACTGGTTAGTTGGTGAGGAACGAGACAGGAGAAAGTGGCATGAAGACAACATAAATGTCATATCTATTATCTCTCAAATATCAATGTTACAATGTTGTAAAACGTATTTCCCCCTTACAGATTTTTCAGTTTTTGCTTATTTGTCATGACTGTGCAAATTCTCAGTTATCCAAATAATGGCAACAGCAAACAGGCTTAAATCGGAGGCAACAGGACTTTTGCTCAATTCTGAGCGAAAGTCCTGTTGCCTTATTTATCACAACAAATGTTTCAGATCGTCAAACAAATTCTAATATTAGACAAAGACAACCTGAGTAAATACAAGAAGCACTTTTTTCAATGAGCTCCTTTATTAAGGAAGAAACGCCATCCAAACCATCCAGACCCCAAATGAAAAATGTTCTGCAATAACTGGTTGGAGGCAACAACTGTCAGGAACATGATTTGAACTGTTAAAGGTAAAAAAAAAACCATTCAAACCAAACTGGTCCTAAGTAAAATCAAAATGTCCCCTTTTGTTAAATCCTGACTGAAAAACACAAAGCAGCCTAAAAAAAGAACCAGATGACCAAATCACTACAAAAATGCGTCGCTGACGTTGCAGAGGGTGTTTGTCCCGCTACGAGGTGCTAAACGTACAGCATGGTACGCAGTGTGATGGTTAGGAGCTGCTTTGCTGCTTCAGGATCTGGACAACTTGCTGTAATTGATGGAACAATGAATTTGGCTCTTTAGCAGAAACTCCTGAAGGAACGTCTCCAGACATCCGTTCTGGAGCTAAAGCTCAAGAGTAATTGGGTTCTGCAGCAGGAAAATGATCAATAGCAAATCAGAAAACCCACCTCTGAACGGCAAAAGAAAGGGTTGTGCAGTGGCCTAGTCAAAGTCAGGACTTACTGTAAGACAGATGGAGATGCATCTGCGTGACCTTAAACAGGTCGTTCATGCTGGGAACGCTCCAACGTGGCTGGTTTAAACATTTCTTCAAAGTAGAGTGGGCCAGAATTCCTCCGCATCAACGTAAAAGACTCGACGAGTTATTACAACTGATTGGTGGTTGTTTTTCCCTCAAAGGGAGCACAATTAATTATTAGGTTTAGAAGCAATGATTTTGGTATGGATGATTTTTTTCCCTTATTAAATAAAATCCTTGAAAACTGTTTTTTTAACCCAGGTTATGCTAGTCTAATATCAATATTTGCGCTGAAACATTTAAGTGTGACAACTTTATTTCTCTGTCACTGAGTTCTCCAGATTCCTTCATTAAATACTTAATGCATTATAACCCTTTTAATCCAAAAAAGGTTAAAAAATAAAACACCTGGATTTCTAATCTGAATCTGATTCACTTCCCATCCAGGCAGCTTTCTCAATTCAATAGAGAACTGCGAAAGCTTCCTGGAAGGGAAGCGGAACGTCTTCAGATTCAGAATAGAAGGTCCAGTTGTTTTATTTTTTTAAAATCTTTCTTTTTTGGATTGATCATGACCTGGATGACTGAGAATCTTCCCCAACATTATGACCTTTTCTCTTTGGCAGGAGCAGGTCGTCTCAGCCAGACCCTGACTGCCGGTCCATTGAGTCCGTTTGGTGTTTAAGAGTCTCACTTTAAGATGTGCTTGTTGGTGATTTCAGTCAGCAAAGAAGAGCAAAGCCTGGAGGAGGGCTTCTCAACATCAGGAAACCATTTGATGCAACATTACTCCTGAAAACTGAGACGATGATATCCATCTCATTTTCACTTTACACTGCTCCCAGTTCTCTCTGCGACATCCAGCAGCTTGAGCAACACCATCCCTGGTAGCAGTGGTCTGACAGGCTGAAGATGATGCAATGCAAACTGGGAATTCATCTTATCTGGAATATAATAGCTATTAAGTCCCGCGTTCCAAAAAGTCCTTTGCAATCTTAATTCTGTGCATTCTAATATTGTGATGATGATATGTTTGCAATATATTGTGCAGCCCAAGGTTAGACTACAAGTAGACTCGTTCACAGTGAAGAAGAGAATAATGCTTTAGTTTGAATTTTGGAAATAATAACCCCTCTAATGCATGTAATGCACTAAGGGGGGAAAAAAAGATCTAAAATAAAATGTTTGTTGTTTCCTTTAATGTTTTTCTTCATGCCCTCACTAGAATCATACCTCCTCTGTGCTTCGTTGTCTTCTGAGGAGGGACCATTTTGGCGCTGAACTACAGGACCTGAAAGACAAAAAAAAAAGGATTGTTTCAAAACTAAAAATCAAACCAGAGAACAGCAACCGTACATTATGATCACATGAATCATCTAATTTCCTCTTAGTCAGAACTTTATTTCAACATTATTACAGAGTGACCAGGCAGAGAACAAATAGCCCAAATAAAAGAGGAAGAAAAAAAAATCTGCAAGCCTGCAAAGGGAGATTGTCTGGGAATACCTTTTTCCGATGGAAAAAAAAATAAAACGTCTTAAAAATGATAAAACCAGGTGGAAAACAGTGAAGAGAAAGGCAGCCAGAGCACACAACAGCTGGCATCATGTGAGGCCCTTTGTCTTTGTCCTGAAGGGGCAGCAAGCAGTTTCTCTGCAGTGCTGAGGACCACAGGAATTTCAGCCTCAAACCACAGAACAGGAGAAAAGCAAAAAACACTGGGATAAGTAAACCGAGATCCTGGCAATAATAGAGGAAAAAAATAGCCAAATAAGGGAGGAATTACATGAAACAGACCTGGTGCGGAGTGTTTAAGGGATGAGTTTCTTCACATAGTTAAGCACACACGCGACTCTGAAGCGGCTATTAGCAGGGGGCGTGGGGGGGGGGGGCACTTATCACATATCCCTGGAATACCAGTGGTTAAACTCTAACGCCCAGGGTGGCATCAGGATCACCGGCGGGGCGATATTTCCGTTCGGAGCGTCTGCAGCTCAGTCTGGATTGCTGTGTTGGCAGATAACGAGTTCTTCTGTATTTAGCTCCATGTTTTTAACTCAGTACATTCAATTAAAGCTATAGTTGCCAATCCTGTTCAGAAACCCTTTTTGTAATACTGCGTGAAATGGTCCTTGATTCCTGAAAGTAGTTAATACATTATGTATTCAGAAAAAGGTGGTAAAAAAGATTGATCTCTCTGGGAGTTGTAGGCCTGTAAAAACGAACCTTTGCCGTTTCGGTCCGAATGGCAGGGATTGGTTAGTTTTTCTGCTGACCTCACGTAACGCCAGCGTGCTGCTCGTTCCTTGTTAGCTTCCGCTTGCTGGCTGCACATGCACACTTCCAGTATTTATGTACCAGGTTAGCTTAGCGGTTAGCTACTGATTAGCTTAGCGGTTAGCTACTGGTTAGCTTAGCGGTTAGCTTTGGTGTTAGCGGTTCATTGTAGCTCCGCTGCTCTCACTGTAGACTTTGAACATGGCTGAGAGTCTCAAGAAGCAAACCGCGTTCATGTTTATGAGAAGCAGAGGACGGCCTCAGTAGAAAGAAATAATACCAGAGTGGATTTGGGAGATTTTTTTTTCACGCAATCCCACTGAGAAGCAGGTAAGACTATTTAAAAATGGACCTAGGGAAACATCTGGAAAACTTACAGACTACCTTTAACACCTTCTGTCAATTGATCTCCAAATACTCGACGACCATGTCAAAAAAGGAAAAGAAATAGAATAATATATAATGGCTGTCTTAAATAATATACAAATTTAGCCCAGATATAGAGATAAGCACCCCCACAACATGATGCTGCCACTACCATGCTTCGCAGTTGGGAAAGCTGCGCTCGTGTAGTGTTAGTTTTCCACCAGGAAGTTTGGTTTGGGTCTCATCTGACCAGAGAACCTCTTTCAGACATTTGCTGCGTCTCCTCCACGGCTTGTGGAAAAATGCAGACAGGATTCCCTGTGGCTGTCTTCTAACAAAGGCTTTCTTCTTGCAACTCTTCCATAAAAGGCCAGATTTATGTAGTGCACTACTGAAAGTTGTCACGTCAGCAAACTAGCAGTGGATCTCTGCATCGAAGAGGTCAGACTGAACATTGCAGTGAGATGTCCAGAGCTTGAGATGTAATGTTGTTTTATGATGGTCCTGCTTTAAGCTGTCTCCCTGACCTGGCTGTCTGCTGTTGATGATGTTTGCTTATCAGTTTTCTCTAAAAAGGCTTTTACAGAATGGCTAGATTTATACTGAGATATTACACACCAGTGGATGCTGTTTATAAATTAAGTTACATCTGAAAGCATTTGGTGGCACTAGATTTAATTTAGGCATAGCAGACTCAAACAGGCTGAATACACATAGACAGCAAAGTTCTCTGATTTTTATTTCTTTGTAAAAAAAATAATAATAATTGAAAACCATGTTTAACTTCCACCCTCATTTTATAATTATTCTTTATGTTTGTCTTTGGTTAAAATGTAGAAAAGTCGAAGGGTGTAGGAATACTTTTACAAGGCACTGTAAATGTAAATGAGGCAAAAAATATTTGTGCTGTGCACATGAACAAAGTTTAAATGATTAAGCAGAAGACTTCACACTTCACTTCCCAAGAACTTTTTGACCCCAAGCTGTGTGGTCGTACGTTGATTTGTTTGAACGTTTCTGCATCTGGAAGTCCAAGAAACCAAAGAGGGTCTGCTTGGTGTGTGCATTATGCTGACTAAACAAAAACGAATCATTGCTGTCTCGTTTTTTTTTTTTTTATCTAACAACTCTTCTAAAAAATAAAATCACAAATAATAATAATAATAATAACAACACAGGGGAAAAAAAAGAAGCTAACACAATCCTCTGACCCTTTTTAGGTAAAAAATCGACTGTTTTCTCTAAACTTTCTTATGGGTGACTGTGGCTCATTGGGTGTAGTAGTGATATTGAAAACCCACAACCCGTCTGATTCCAGCTTCCCCCGTCACATGTCAATGTGCCCCTGGGCAAGGCACTTAACCCCATGTTGCCTCCCGATCTGCATATCGGTGTATGAATGTGAGCAATTGTTTGAATGTGACTACGGTGTAAAGCTCTATGAGTGGTCAGTACGACTAGAAAACTGCCTTATAATTTCAGTCCATTTACTTTGATTGGATTTCTCCGAGAAGAGTCTCTCAGTCGGTTAGGGAGGAAACTTTTCCAGCAGCAGCAGAAACTTCATCAACACAGAAAATATGTTGTTTGCTAGATCAAATCCAGGCTCTGCTTCTACCTTATTTCAGGCAAGCGCTGCATTGACTTGCTGTGTGAGATCTCACACTTTTCCCCACAAACACCCAAATATAAACACCATCCACTACAGATAAGCATTATCCAGCCATCCATGAATAAAATTAGGCATCTTATAAAAACACAAGGAGAGCAGGGATCTAACTACCAACCTCTGTAAGTGGTAAATTAACTGAGTTTGTATAACGCTTCTCTAGTCGTACCGACCACTCAAAGTGCTTTTACTCCTGAGCCACATTCATATACGGATAAGCAGATCTGTAGACAACCTGGGGTTCAGTGCCTTGCCCAGGGGCAAATCGACATGTGACCGGGGGTACCTGGAATCAAACGCACCCGATTGCGACAACTCGCCCATGTCTGTGGAGGCTTATTTTTCCTCTTCAGCCACATGTGTGTAAAAGGCGGTTCAGGTTCATCATATTGTCATTACCTCATGGCAGGTGTGAACACAAAGAGACTGAAACTGAATCAACAGTGGCTTCAGCAAAGTATTTAGGTGTGTGCACGCTTATGCAACTGATTTTTGCAACTTTTTTGCTTTTGTCCCTCTAACATATATATATTTTTTTGTTGAATTGTTCCTGACGTGCCAACAATGATGGAAAAGGCACACTGCGAAAACAAAACTGTTCAACTCTGTTTATTTTAAACCATTTCTGCCGATCAAATCAAAGCATTTAGCCTGAATTCACGTTAAATATGTGTGCACTGTCCAAATAACATAAAAAACTTTGCAAAATTTCTTTTTAACACCCTGTGGCATAGCTACCTCTGATGCCGGGTAAGTTTGCGTTCTTACACGGTATAATGAGATGTTTTTAATGCTTAGAATATTATTTTCCTCAAACTTCAAACTCAAAGTTTACATAGATCTCGCTTTATTTGAATTTTAGTTTACTAGGAGGATCCCATTGAGGTTAAAACCTCTTTTTCAAGATATTCTTTTCAAAGCAGCAGTAAAACAGCATCTTTAATATTTAGAAGAATCGCCTTTTAAACTGCACGACTTGTCATAACATTCTGGGTTTCTCTGCACAAGCGTCTCACAACAGTTTGCTGTAATTTTGGCCCATTCTCCCCGACAGAGCCGGGTCAGGTTAGCAGGTCGCCCTGCTGACACACACCTTTTCAGCTCTACAAGTAAATTTTCTACTGGCCTGGGATCAGGGCTTTGTGATTGCCACCCATTTGGTGTTAGATTTCGATCATTGTCATTCTGGACGACAACTTTGTGCCCAAACCAAACACAGAATCGGTCTCCTTCCTGAACTTTACGATGACCGGACATTTCCAAACTGTTTCCACTTGCACATGTGAACGCAGCACCTTCAGGTGTCTGGAAATTAACTGGGTATGTGGAGGTCCACCGTTTACTTCCTGATATCTTGCCTTTAGACATTTTCCAAAACATCCCAGGAGGAATCGCTGTGTTTGAGCTGTTGTCTTGAAAAACATTCAGGTGTGTCTAAATTTTGTGAACTGACCTATGACAAGCTTCCATGACGCCAACATCGGGGTTTTCCAAAATTCTTCTAGGTATTGTAATCTTAGTAGAATAAAACGTCATAATCTCATGAAGGTCACAGCATAAATAACTTTTGTAATTCTCCATGACCAAAGCAGAAAACGTTCAGTTTGATTTAGTGACAGACAGCGAGAAAAAAAACAGCTCAATCCATCTGAAAAGCACTCATCCAGAACATGGAAAAGAATCACGTTCAGCATTTTCCTCTTTTCCAATCCTCTGCCTGGAAAAGCCTGAAAGTAAGTTCAATGCTTTTCAAGTCTGCCCAGGAATGCTGCAGATAGACCTATAAAACAGGGGTGGAAAATGCTGCTTTACTCATAAAACTCTTGTGAATGCAGTCGTTTACTGGTCCAAAGGGTGAGGAGATAAATCTGGGATCACGTCAATGATTCCTGGTCAGACCAATCAGTCTGCATGGTTTGACTGAATTGTCTTTGGAAAGCAGTTTGAGATGACATATTGTGAATGGGCACTATATAACTGAATTTAACTGAATTTAAATAATTAAGTGTGCATTATGATTTTTGCATATTTTTCAGTTTCAAAGCTGTCAACTAGAACAGGGACTAGAGGTGTCAGCTTGCAGAAGAAGAGTAAAACAAACTCTTCAATAACAATCAAATATTTATGCTGAAGGATAAAAGAAATCTGCAAAGCAGACAAAAAACCCTGAAGTTTGTTCAAAGAAGAAGCTGCCGCCCTCCCTCTCCACCTGCTGAAAAATACATTAGCAGGAAAAACGGGCCGTATTGTCATGCATGTTTCTCCACAACGTGACACTTACTGAGGATGATGACGGCTGAAGAAACGCGTCTGAGGTCACCGGCTGAAATCTCAGGAGTCAGCATGCTGGCCAAACTTTCCTAAGTCTACAACCTGCTAACAGCCAGAGCTGACACTGCTGCAGCTTTCAACAGCAAGCAGCTGGAGACACATGAACGTTTCTCCCCATGGACGGACACACGTTGCGTCACGTGATCCAAATGCAACAACAGAAAGGAGAAGAAAAAAAACCAAAAAAACAGAAAGTTGCCCCGTGAGCATGATGGGGTACGACATTTAGGCTCCACCAGAGATATATTTTAGCAGCCTTCAGGAGGGTCACAAGGATGGGATGGAATGACAGTGCAGTAAAACACACACACACACACACACACACACGCACGCACGCACGCACGCACGCACGCACGCACGCACGCACGCACGCACACACACACACACACACACACAGCATATAAGTAGCTCGTAACCAGAGATGCTCTGAGGCTATCTGGTAAACTAAGAGTATGAGCAAGTTTAGCTTTAAATACCCTTTGGGGGTTTTAACTGAGTTTGTTCACTGCACATGTGCAAAAACTCCAGATCTGTGAGTCTGAATGCATACAGACTTTCTGATGCAGGAACGTTTATCTTTATAGATGACTCTAATGTTAAAAATAATAATACCTTAAGAAGTCATGAATCATAAAACACTACAGATCCCCCGCCCCCTCCCAAAAAACAAACAAAAAAAAAAAAACATCCAATAAATACTAATGAAATGTAGCAACCATCCCAGCGGTATTGTTTGATTCAGTGGGTGGCAGAACAGCTGCAGTACCAAACATCAACCAGCAGGGCGCAGTAAAGCTTAGTTTAGCAGGTATCCCTTTTTTTGCAAAGCCTTTACAGAATGGGGAAAATAAAACTGTAAAAATTAAAAAACCCACCTGACTGACAATACTCAGCAAAGTCCTTATCAGACGTCAACAAAGGGATTATAATTAGGAAACACCAGGGTACCCAAAAAAACAAACAAACAAAAAAAAAAAAAACATAAAACTGACCTTGTGTATTGCGAATACAGTAGCATGCAGCACCTTTACTTATATGTTGATGAGAATACAGGGCATAACATTAAAAGATTGCAAGCAATATTAAAATAACAAGAAAGCAACTAATGCAGAAATTAAGAAATAAGAATAAAATAACACAAGTTAAAAAAAGAAAATAATACCATAGGAGGGAAAAAATAAATTAAATTCTGAGCAACAAAATTGTTACTTAATCAAAGTATTTTAGTAGTGAGCCTAGCAACTGATGCAAGAACAACTAATTCAGCGGGACAGGGAGTGGCTGCTTTTCCATGGCTATTCAAAGATTCCCACGATTCTTTGCAGTTACACCGAACAGTCCTAATCTGCAGAAGAACCGACACATCTGGGCCAACGTAATCAAAACCCCAAACCAACTGAATGACAGTCACAAATAACAACAGGATACAAATACTCGTTCGGTTTTTATCACCTTTTCTTTCATGTTACAATGAAATTATCACTGCACAATTTATGAGTGTTACTCCCAGTAAAGCCTGCAGGGGGCGCACAGTCAGAAAATCTGCCGATTTAATGATGAAGCCGACTTAAGGAGCCAGCATTTCATCACAACCTGGTGGAAACGAGCTGAATAAAATGGACAGGTTTCAGTCACAGAACCTGTGATTTTTAACCCAAAAATATTTTAAGGTCTCCTTCTACACTGCAAAAAGGGAACTAAAAGCAAGTGCAGTTATCTTGCAATTAGTACATTTTTCCTTGATTTGAACAGCTAAATAAGACTATTTGCCAATGGAATGAGTATGTTTACCCCTAAAATAAGATAATTAGACATCCTGCACTTGAAATAAGATGATGGAGATGAATTGTTTTTATTTTAAGTGCAAAAATCTTATTCCATTGGCAAATAGTCTTATTTACGTGCTCAAATCAAAGAAAAATATACTAATTTCAAGAAAATTGCACTTACTTTTAGTTCCCTTTTTGCAGTGTAGAGGCCTCGATCCCTTAGCCACATTTTTAAGTATAAACGCAAAACATCACTGCAGACCTATGGTAGTAATTTCCACAATGGTCAGGCTTTAAACATGTATGAAACCTAGAAAAACTAAAAGATGATAGATAAATGCACGGATAGATGGATTGAAGTCAGAAAATACAAAGATTGTTTTTTCATGCTCCCATACTTTCTGTTTCCAAACTCATCCAGGCCGGGAAATGATCACCAGACTATTACAGAGAATAGTCTGGTGTAGGAACCCCGTGCCATGGAGTAAATGTTAGTGTGGGAGATGCAAAGCAACAGAGGCGGGACGACATCTCACCTCCACTGTCTGGCGAGCTGAGGACATTGAGGGCGAACAGCATGGCGTTGGAGAAGGTGGTGGCCTCCTCCTTACTGGCAAAGTTCAGCCCGTAGACCTGCCGAGCATCCCGCCACTGATGGAAGGTTGGAGTGGCCTGGTTGTACTTCAGACCCTTCACTATGGAGTAGTTGATAACCACCTTAAAAAAAACAACAACAAAAAAACAAGAGGAAATTATTAAAACTGTCTTTATTCAACACCTTCCGCACACAACCACAAAGTGCTTATCAGAGGCTAAATATACAAAGACGAAGGGTATTTGAAAACAAAAGGCACAGCAGATAAAAGGCCCGCAAAATTACACGTAACATAACATCAGGGGCGGTTCTAGACAGGGGCCAACAGGGGCCTGTGCCCCTGTAGAACTGATCCTGGCCCCTGCACTAAAAGCATGATATTAAACTTCTTAGGATGATAAATGCTGACAAAGATACCGTGACTGACTGGTCATTTGGATCAGTTGTATTTTTTTCGTTTATGTTTTTACCCAATAATAAAATAACAAAATAATTGAAAAATATATAAAAAAATAACAATTAAAAATTAAGCTGTTTCACGTTAAGCTCCCGCTGTATTGAGAAAAGATCAGGGGTCTGCAACCTGCAGTTCCAAAGCCACAATTGGCTCTTTGGCTTTCTTAATATATTAAAGGATAAAATGTTGACCTGTTAAGTCCCCCCCCCCCCCCCCCCAATCTTTTGTTCTGTGCCCCTGTGAAAAAACATTGGCCCCACCCTGCCCCCCTGCTAAATTTGGTCTAGAACCCCCACTGCATAACACCAAGTTCTAAAATCAAGGCATCCAGGAGGAGAATGTATAAAATGAATCGGATTGGTTCTAGAACTGAGCCCTGTGGTACCCCACAGGCCAGGACCTTTTACCATTCAGTTACCATTTAATAAAGCAAACACTTTACGGTTTTAACTATGACTACGCGTGGATGTAATGTCCACAGTTTCTCTCACCTGCTGGTCCTGTAGTTTGACTCCCACCACTCTGAAGGTGTTGTTGGCAGTGTTGTGGTAGATGTTAATGCGGCTGAAGCCCTGCTGCCCCGGCTTGATGGGCACCCACTTCTTACTGGCGTCATCGTAGACCATCACAGAGGCCCGCGCCTGGCAGATGCTCTGCTCGCTGCGGGGGAGGAGACAGAGGGTAGGAGGACAGAGGGACGTCCACGTTAACGTGTGGATTAAAGAGCATTTATTTGCCCCATTGAACTGCTGAAACATTATGCTGAGCTGTTGTGGTCCGTTTTGCCCGTTTCTGGCAGCAATAAAAGCCAATTACTGTAAAATTCAATATGAAACGGGTCGCCCCACCTCCTTGTTTTTAACCACTGCAGGAAAAACATCCAGCCTCTAGAGGAATTTGCCAGCCAGTGATTATAGGGCAGGGGCTGGGTATCCATTTATAAAAAACTCAAGCCTAAAACTGAACCCAGGAGGATTCCAGTTTCTGTGGTGGTCTTCTCTGTGGCACAAAGAAGTGTGTGTGTTGAGGATAATGATAGAAGGTGCGTAAAAACACAAGTGTTTGATCCGTCAGCACATCACTAGTGTGAGAATCCTTTATTTCTTCAGCTAACAGGGCGAATGCCCATGAAAGACACACCGGGGATTGGCTAACATCACCAACGGGAGCACATATGATCCAAACATATAAGGTTAAGCTTTTTATTTTAAGTGTGAGTTCAGTTTCAGCTCCATCACCATGTAGGGAAATATAAATCCATGCAAATCACTTAGTTACAAACAACTAACCAACGGCAGGTAAATGAAAAGCAACTTTTTTTGTTTCTGGTGTCAGAGCAGGAACTCCTGATGAGCTTTTCTGTTTAGATTTTTTTGTCATCTCAATTAAATGTTTTACATCACCATTTTTTATGTCAGGCAAAGATAACCTGAATTAGGAAACAGATGCATTAATAAATAATTTAATTTACTAATGAAAAAAACTATCTCTCCAAACACACCTGGTCTTATGTAAAGAATGAATCGCCCTAAAGCCCATATAATCAGTTGTTAGGGCTCATTCCACAGAATCTCAGTTGGATCTAATTTCAGACTTTGGGCAGATCAAAGGTTTCCAAAAACACCTTCATTTATCATTTTTGAGCCATTCAGAGGTGGACCTGCCGGTGTTCTCTGGATCATTGTCCTGTGTGCTTGATATCAAGGATACAAACTGATGATCTTCAGGATTTTCTGCTGGAGAGCACAATTCATGTTTACAAGTCTTCCTGGTCCTAAATCAGCAGAAAGGCCCCAGACCATCATATTCCCACCACAATGTTTGACTGTTGGTGTGATTTCTTTTTTTATTTTGACACCAGATGTAATGAGACACAAGTTTTAATATAGCAAGACAGGCCTAGCTGTGTTTTTATGGTGGTTTTGGGGATGAAAATTTCCCAAGACGCCATTTTTGCCCATATCATCACACTATCACCACCACATAAGTGAGGCTAGGGAGCAGGAAACCCCCCATATCTTTTCTGTACAAATCTTTACACCTCATTGGACCTGTCTGTGAAGCTCCTGAAGTTTGGAGATGACACCACTGCCACTGGTCTGATCCAGGACAGTGACGAGACCAGATATCGACAGTCTTCGGGATCAAGCGTTTTTTTGTTTTTTTTTTGGTGTAAAGTGTAAAACAGGCTTCTGTGCTTTTTTTGGTCAGTAATGATATTAACCTTTGAACTCTCCCACGCTTTAATCTTTATCCCATCACTTCCTTGTTGTTGAAACAGGAACTCCAACCTTGACTAATGCAAGTGAGGCCTGCAGAGATTCAGGTCTTGTTCTTGTTTGACCTCCTGGATGAGATGAGGTGCTCTCGGAGTAATTTTGGTAGGCCACTTTGTGTTGGCAGTTTCTATTTAAGGCAAATGAGATGCAGTAATCAGTCCAGGGTGTGGTCGGCGAAAAATCAAACAAATCGTGGTTAATCCCAGTTTACTCAGGTTTATCTTTATCTGATATTAAAATCAGATTGATGAATTGAAACATTTAAAGTGGAAAAAAGCAAAAATGGAAGAAATCTGTAAGGCGGCAAATGATTTTCACAACACTGCAGCCTGCGGCACAGAAAATAAATTCACAAAATGTGTATTTAATATAGACCAAACAACAGTTATGAATTAAAGGCTCTGCCATTGTGTGAAGATGGTGTGAGGCATAGTCCAAAAAAGCTCCACATGTACACCACACTTTTCATTTTTGTTCATGAATCATACTGAAAACAATGTATAATTTCCCTTTCACTTTTACGATCTTGCACTACTTTGTGCTGACTTGTCGTATAAAAGCAATTAAATAAATTTAAGTTTGCAGTTTCAGTGAGATAAAACATGGGAAGTTTAAAGGGTAGGATTTATTTTGCAAAGTGCTCTGCACTTTTTTCAGGTCTAAAAAAAACTTGAAGACAATTGAACTTTAATGCCAAAGTGATGCCTTTCCCTGACAACCTCTTACCTCAACATGCTGCTCTGCAGGACACGGCGGTCCAGAGACCCCCTGCACAGCCTCCTCAGCTCCATCTCAGATCTTAATCTCACTCTTTACCCGTCACATCTTCTCCACTTTCCTTTTCTCAGCAACAAACAGCTCAGCAGTGATGATAAAGTTCTTCTTCTGGTGACCAATCCAAACTCAAAGCAACTGGATAAACCCAAATCATCCTTTACAGTTAGAGGCTTTAATCTAAAAATCAACTCGTGGTGAAATCCCAAAACAAAAGAACGAGTTTGACATGTGCCAGCTGCACACAGATGACTCTTTCTACAGTGAAATCTGAAGAAAGCCTCTGTATAATCTGAACAGCCCAGTATATTGTTCTTAAAGAAGACGTCTTTTATTTTTCTGAACAATTACTGTCAAGACATCCACCAATCTGCCGTGCAAATCAGTAACAGTGATATCATGTGAGGATGCCGCAATGAGGCGGAGAGAAGTGATTTTACACGCAGGCCAGAGATGTGGCACAATAAGAATGGATGACCAGCAGCTTTGAAGTCAAACAAGAAGCTTTTATAAGTAGATGTGATTAAGAAGCTCTTCAATTACAACATCAGAAGCATTCAGAAGCACATCACAACTCATTTCATTCCAGTTAATCCAAGAATTTCATTAAAATAAATGATTCGCCTCCTGTTTTACTTTGAACAACGCCAAGTCACAAAGATTAATTAGACACAGATTATTTGATTGTTATGACTCACAGTTAATGAAAACCAAAAATTAAGTTTCTCCAAAAAGCTAAATACTGCACAAGACCAACACAAAGGATTTTTAATACAGAAATGTGAATCTATGGCTTGAATGTTGTCCAGGAGACAATCAGTGACCCACTAATCAAGAAGGGCATGCAACAAAACATAACTGCTAAAGATGCTGGCTGATCATAGAGTGCTGTATTCATGCATACTAATGGAAAGTTGAGTGGAAGGAAAAAATGTGGCAAAACCACGCCTCGCTGCACTGAAGCAGTAATTCATGCAAAAGAAGCCCTGACAATGTACTAAGTCTCTACACTGTACAGTACATGGACATACTTCTCAGTAGTTTCATATTTCTGTACTGAAAATCCTTTTCATTAAAGTCATAATTATCTAATTTTGGTATTTTTATCTTTTTTATTCAAATTTTTTAGATGTAGAGGATTGTAATGTATCCTGCTGTGTGTAATGAACTTGCTCCAGGCCCACCGTTTAAACTGAACTACTCATATAAAAGGAGCTCTGTGATGATATCCTTATTTATTGAAATACAGCTGTAAATATGCATCGTTATTTTTATCAGGTTTAAGGCAATTTTTTTTTGTTTTTTTCTCATGGAAAACAATGAGCAATCACTGACAAGCCTTTAAATCTACGTTCTTCTGTGGTAAGTGTTAAACAATGTGGGATAGCTGCAGACTGTGTGCTTCCTGCGCATCTGAATGTGTCTGACAGAGTCTCTAATCACATAACAAACACATTTCTCCACTTCAGAGACTCGACGGACCACCGGAGTCTAACTGGAACGTGGAGGGAGGCGTCCGAGTCTCTCCTTACGAAAGCAGCTCCTATTTCTGGAGCAGTCTAAACCGACTAGCTGGACGCCCTGAGCTGGGAGAAGATGTTGAAATCATAGAAAAGTGTCTTCTTTAGTTCTGCTTTGAGTGTGGCTCAATCATGAGGAGCAGAGCAGACAAAGAGGAATAGAAAACTGCATAACATGACTCAAATAAAAAAATAATACCGAAAACCACAAATGCTGTTGTTTTTGTGTCCTTGGTATCGATACAAGATTGGATCAGTTGAAGTTGGTAAAGAAAAAACAATTTGGAAGTAATGACAGGGGGAGATTGGCTGGTGCGCAGATGCAGGTGCGCGGAGTGTGAGTCTCCAGCTTGAACATTCATCTAAACCTCATTTGTTAGACTTTTAAACTCAAGAACCTCCTCTTCTAATCAACCAATCGTACAGTATTTAAACAAAAAAGCAGTTGTATGACAGGACATTTATCAGTTTACTGTGTCATGAATATAAAAAAAAAAACATAAAAAGTTTGGTGTTAGAAAAATTAACACTAGAGGCCTTTGTGTTAGTTCAAGTGGCAACTCAGACATGGCCACCTTAAAAAAAAAGTTTATCAGCATTTATGACAACTTGTATATCTTTAAAGCTGTCCTCCACACACTACTCTTTAATAAGCCTGTCAAAATACGATCAGAATGGTTGCCACATCAAGAGAATGATCTAAAAATGTCTTATGTGACTTTCTGCCCTATGCTGAATTGCTGAGTTTGTCTGAGTCTGTGTAAGAACAATAAGATAAACTTAAAGAACAATTTATCAGCTTCTGCACAAAATCACTTTTGGAAGGGTTTGAAGAGCAATACAACATCTGATTTTTTTAAACTTTCTGTTAAGAGTTCCTGCCCAAACTACAAAATTATGCCAGCCAACTAAGGTTAGGGAAACCTACAATAGCTTTGTACATAAATATAGGCTCCAACATATAAAATTTCTGCACAAAGCTATATACTCTGCATTCAAAACAAAAGGAATAATGGAAATGTAATGTGTAGAGGACCCATATTAAGTATACCTCCTGATCCAACAGTTTATAGACCCATCATCAGCTGCAACAACTTCAAGCAGTGGATTTCTAACTATTGCAACAAACCATGACTTTTTCCTCTTTCACACATGTTACAGATTTTCTGATGTGTTTAGGTTTGTTATCCTGGTGTTGAGCCTCAACCTTTCCAAACCATCCTTTCTTGTTCAGTCTTCTTCAAATTGTCTTTTGATTTACAGAATTTCTATAATAACTAAAACTGCAAGGAGCTATAAACGGGTTCCATGCTCAACCCAGCAAGTCCCTCCCTGGACGCGTTCCTCCCACCGCTCTCTCCTCCCTATATCCCTTCAGCCCCACATTGCCTGCTCTCCTGCACTTTGTCCAAGTTGGGAATTTGCTAGACAGTGCTGATTCCTGAAGGTTTTGCCCATAAAAATGCATTTTGCCTATGATTGGTAATGTGTTACAGTCCAAGACCTCTCCAGGGCCTTTTTGTACATCTCTGTGTTTCAGAGCTCCTAATTGGTGCTGATTGAAAGAGCAGGCAGCTGGCCAGTACCTCTCATTGACCTCCCTTCTCCAGCCAGTTTTAACTTTAACATATTCGTTTGTTGTTCAAAATCCAAAAGATTAGGGTTTACAACATGAGAACCCAAATCATCAAGTTTTGAAGGCAACGTCAAAACACCCATTTCAATTAAATTCTCCCTTAAAGTTGCTTTTTCATCTTCTTTGAGCCGTTTGTCACCAACACATATTTTATAGTGCTCAGCTATTGTTGTGGAAAATTTAATTGATGTATGTAATTCTGCTCATATCTTGTCCAGATGCACTTGCATAACTTTCCTGTGTGAAAGAAGCTCACATGCTTACAAATATATTATTGCGTTTTCTTTAACCAGGGACACAGAGAAGAGTTGCGTTAGATAAGAACTGGATCGTACCAGTGTGTGCACTCGTATTTTCTCAGCTGAAGGCAACTCCCACTCCCTATGTTAACCCAGAATGTAATAAAAGTTCTTCTCACCCTGTTTCCTGACTGTGTTGGGACAGAGACATTCAAACGCTTCATGCCTTTGAATAAAATTGCAAAGACAAAGATGGATCTTTCTCTTAATTAAAGAGAATGTACTTTCCTTCTTGATAACGATTAATATCCACCACAATCTCAACCTCACGAACACTATGGCTGTGCCCCCTAGACAACCGCTCTAACCATATGATCTCAAACTACTATGTTTGAGCACACGAATCCCAAAGGGGAGACACGCTGAAACATACAAGGGAATCAGTTCAGACATACTTAATTGCAAAAATCAGTCAATGATAAGTACTTACTACTAGATTCATCAGACAAAGTTGAAAGTAAACAACTTACCTGAAGCCAGAGAAAAAAAGATGGGGCAAAATAAACTTTGACAAACAAAACCTAAGAGAGGGATTAACTCATTTTCCAAATAGATACTAAAACAAATCTCTTATTGGAATACAAATAAAGAAACTGATGAAACCGCTCTACACATTTGGTCAGAGGGCCTCATTGTTTCATGAAGTTTTATCTGACCACTTTTGATTAAATTAAAATTACATGTGAGAACACAAGAAATGCTGGTTGGGATATTGCGTGTGTGCTGCTGAAATTTTAATAACTCCAGTTATTTAAATATTTCAAAAAGACACAGTTATATTGAAAAGAGATTTGCCTGTGTTATCGTTCAGCAAACCTTCATCACAGTTACCCCTGTACAGTTTCAGTTGGTGGTTAAACAAAGTGACTACTTTTATCTTTTCACACTGTAATGCAAGAAAGGCAACTTCACTTGTTCTTTTTACAAGTGAAGAACGGGTATTTAATATAGACTTATATTTGAATAACTTTATCCCTATTAAACATGTAAATATCTCCAGAGTTTCCTAAAAGTCCACTTAATTAGTTTTTTTTCTCATCCTCTATAATTGGTTGGTATGCTGTTGCTTGTTACTGTTTTACCAGCCATTCACATTTATGGAATAAATTATCAGACCACCCTTGTTTTTTGTTGTGTTCATCGTATTCCTCAGGTAACATACCTTTTTGAACAAGAAATTCAAGAAAACAAGGGTGGTTTAATAATATATTCCACAATGGTAATTATTTGTTTAATCTATCTCTTCACTTTCATCCATTCATTGTGTGTTTCGAATGGTTCAATGTCTGTCCTGATTAACCTGTGTGTGTAAAGGTCCTTGTGATACACCTGACTGTTCAATAAGTAAAGGTTGATCAATTGACTGCGTGATCAGTTTTTAGCCTTATAAGATAATAGAATACTCCCTGAAAAAATAGATTCAGAACATTTCTTTTGTAAATTTTGAACAGGTCATAAGTTGATATGACTTTGATATATTTAATAACACCTGGAGACTTCTGTACAACTGCTCTTCATATAGAAATATGCTAAATGCAAAATGATGCACAAAAATATATAAACTATATTTATTGAGACCTTTTTAATCATTCTAAAGGACTTAATAACACCAGCCGGTTAACGCATATGGAGTACCAATCCTGCCATAATTAAAAATACACACATAAATAAATGAAGGACTTAATAATATAAAATGGCTTGAAAAAGTAGCTAATAATATGAATTTGGGTGCCATTACATGTGACAAAATAATAAAAAGAAGATATTTCTTCAATGATTGATCAATTATTCATCAAAATATATATATTTTAAATTACACTTTTATTTTTACTTTTCTTCTTGCTTTTATGCTGACTTATTTTTAAACCACTTGTTTTCTGTTATACGTTTTTATTGAAGTCTTTATTTTGTTTTTGTGTATTTATTTCAAGTGGGGATTTTTTGTTCTGTATTTCCACTGCAACCTTTTTTATTGTTTCATATTTTTTTATTGTTTCATATGTTTCATAAAGAAAGCTCTACAAAGGATTGTAAATACAGCCCAAAAAATCATTGGCTGCCCTCTCCCCTCATTGGAGGACTTGCACAGCGACCGCTGTCTAAAAAAGGCACAACCCAACACAAAGGACACTTCTCATCCTGGACATTCTCTGTTTACACTGTTGCCTTCAGGCAGACGATACAGAGCAATCAGAACAAGAACCAACCGTTTTAGAGACAGTTTTTACCCGACAACAATAACAAAACTAAATGCAACAAAAAATAACCATTAATTATCATGGATGATGTGTGTGAGAATGTGCTATTTTTAATTTTTTAGTTGTTTTTATCAGTTATTTGTTATTTATATTGTGTGTAAATTGAGGGACAGAGATTTATTTATTATTTATTTATTATTGTTTTTTTAAACATATGCACGGATCGATGGCACTTTTTAAATTTCGTTGTTCTTGTGACAATGACAATAAAGTTTTCATTCATTTTCATTCATTCATTCATTCATATTTATTCACACCAACATTTTTAAAAGATGGAAGGAAATAAAAGGGCAGGCGTAAATCCTTTGGGTAAAAAAACAGTTAGGAAAGTTAGAGGCAGAAATTAATCATTGTTTCAGAAATAGAAGGTTTAAATAAAATAGAAAGAAATATTTATGGTGGAGTAAAAACAGGCTTTAAAAATGTTGCTTTTAAAACACGAAGTAGAAATGCACTAAGTGGAAAAGAGGAGAAGGAAATAAAAGGGCAGGCGTAAATCCATTGGGTAAAAAAACAGTTAGAAAAGTTAGAGGCAGAAATGAACCATTGTTTCAGAAATACTAGGATGCTAAAATAAAAGGAAAAGAAATATTTATGGTGGAGTAAAAACAGGCTGTAAAAATGTTGTGTTGTAAATCGGTATGAAACAAAAATAAAAACATCTTTTAAAAATGTTGGTGTGAATAAATATGAAACAATAAAAAAGGTTGCAGTGAAAATACGGACTCCGTGATCAATTGTTGAAGAAATATCTTCTTTTTATTATTTTGTCACATGTAATGGCACACACATCCATATTATTAGCTACTCTTTCAAGCCATTTTATATTATTAAGTCCTTCATTTTATTATGTGTGTATTTAACACGGGGGGGCCTTAACAATAGCAAACTTTACTTATTTAATCGTCAACTTACTCTGATGTGAAGCTCATACCAGTGTGATCATTGCTGTTTTTTTTAAAGTACATGAAAATAAATGAACCAGCTTTGCATAGATGTAAATGTTGATAACTGCCACCATCTCCTTTCAGACACTTTACATACAATTTGGACAAGAGCTCAATCAAATTTTATGGAGTACTCTAAGCTGTATAAAAAGGGTACCCTTTTCCACTCTTGCCAACTTCCAACATCTCCCAGAAGAAGGAAGGATCTTTGCAGAAACACTTCACAGATTTTCTTCAAAGGTAAAGAAGTGAAATACTGACAATGTTTTCTTAGTCTCTCACATTTACAAAAACTGTCTTACAAAGGACTAACATTTCAAAGTTCTTACCTACTTTTTATTTTTATTCTGACAGTGATACTCAACCTCTTCTAAGTGGTATGTATATGTGCTTATTTCTCCAGTGAAAATATAATATTAAATGATTCTGCCCAATGTGATACTTTTATATTTTCAACTTTTTGAAGGTTCTTCGTGTCTTTTCAAAATGAAGGCGCTATTCCTATCGGTTGTCATATTTCAGCTCTTGATTATAATTCTACCAAAGCCAGTGGAGGTAAGAATACATTATTAATGCAAGCTAGTTCTATAGGCAAAAGATTATTAAAGGAAACAATGTAAAAAAAAAAAGAACACTGGTTGAACAAATGTGAATGTTAACTTAAGATGTGAAATTAGAATGTTAGATTTTAAAAGACAATCTTTTTTTTATTTAAAAACACCTGTGAATTTTGTTCCTGTGAATCATATGCTTGGCTTCTTAATGAGAAGGTTAACTAATATAATAAGAATGCATTTGATTTTTAACTTATCACACTAACTCCACTTAGAAAATCTTTGCTTTACAAATTTGTTTTGTTGTACCATTTCACTTTTTTTAGGTAAAAATTAAAAAGTACTATTAAATAATATAACTGAAGAGGAATTTATACCACTTATCCGTGCTGTTATACATTAACTGTCATCTTTTCTTTCTTACAGTATGAATTTGGAGATCTCATTTCATTCTCAAGACAGTGTCCCTGCATACCTGACATCCCTTTGTACAAGCACTATGCTTTGTATGTGGATAATGAGTACCCTGGCAATGGTGACATAATACACCGCACAAGTAGGCATTCATCTAAAAGAAAAATTATAGAAAATCTTGAATGAATTACTGTTTTGCCTGTTTGTGACGTGAGGACAAAAAATTACAGCTCATTTGAAAATTAAAAATGGCTAGATGTTTTAAGATTTAGAAAAAAAATGTGTTTGCTGAATGGTCAAATAAAGAGAATAGATCATGCACAATACCAAAAAGTGCCTTACTTGATATCCAAACTGTCAACTGTTTACACTCTAATTCCAGCTTGTCAACAAATGTAAAGGTTTGGATTCAGCAAGGACATTTAATTTTTTAAAACATTTCTAAATAATAATGAATCATCCTAATAGGTTTTAAATCTTTTAACTTTGACAGGAAATCCCCATGGCAATGACATTAAATTTGGTCAACTTGAAAACGAAGGTGATCACCAGAAAGAGACTATTCCAGGTTTTCCTAAACCAGAAAAAAAGGACATCAAAGATCGTATTGAAGCCGTGCTTAAAAAATGTGACACATATAAATTAGGGAGCAACAACTGTGAACACCTTGCTACCTATCTGCAAACTGGCAGAGGTGTTGCACAGCAGGTATGTAGAAAATAAACCGTCTAAAGAATTTTGCCAACTTCTGTCTGCTACAGTTTAGGGTACCACTTTCCAAACCTGGTTGTTAAAATTAACTGTTTGTTCTTTTTACAGCCCGGCACCATTGCATCCATTTATTATTGGTTTTTTCCTTGCAAACAAGAAAAAGACTGTAGTGTATGGAATGAATATTTGAAGAAGATCAAAGAAGAAGAAGAAAATGAGAGGAAATGTTCAAGCTGTTCAAAGCGTGGTGCTTAAAAACTGCATGTCCTCTGAATTACTCCTTTGAGTTCCATCTGTGCATGGTATAACTGGAATTAAAGCAATGAGCAAAAGTGGTCAGCTTTTCTCTTTTTAAGAGCAATTTTATGTATTTATCAGTGTCTTGAAGACTAACCCTAATGTATTTACTGGTACAACTCTACAATGCTTCTGATGCAACGTAACATCAAATGTGATTGTTTTTAAAATAGGTTTTATACAAGTAAAAGTTTAATACAAGCAAAAAATACACTTTTACATAGATCCTGAAAGGGTGATAAAACATTTAAAATATTACACAGATTAAACACCACAAATTAGAAAATTCCCTAAGCAAATAATTAGTTTTAACGATATTTTAAAATGTGGACGAGAAACATGGTTTACATTTACTTTGTATGTTAGGATAAAACTAAACTACAGTGTTATTTATCACCATATAACACAAAAGACTTATAATTACCTTGGGAGGGGGGTGGAACATTTAATAATAGAGATATAGTCAATCAACTTTTGTGTAGGTTTGCAGTGAAGTTTTATTTGTGCACATTCTGAATATATTTCTCACAGTTTTGTTGTCTGTCTATAGATTATATGACTAGAAGATCAACTTAACCAGGCTTAAAATGTAGGAAGAGTTATAAATATAGGGATGTAACAATATATCAATCCATTTTAATATATATGGTTAAATGAGTAAAGATCCAAGATTTATTGAAAGATCCATATCATAAGTTATAAGATACAACTTTATTTTAAAATTCACAAGGCATGAGACTATAGATGATCAGGAAATCTCTTATTATAATAATTTAAAAAAATAATTACAAAAATACTGTTTTGATTCAAATACCTGAATCTAATGAAAATTTTATTGTGACAGACTATATCAGCAATCATTGTATCATCATTCAAACAAATCACTATGTTGTGCCATTATGTATGGTTTTAAGTTATTTATTGTTTAAAAAAATTACTGTCTGTTAGGTATTGTCTGCTGGGTATCAGCTCTAGAGCTGGTTTCAGGACAATAGTTGAAAGGGATGATACGAGCACTGGCAATCTGTTAACAGCAAACTCTGCACACAGATAGAATAAAAGAGTGATAGTTCAATAATCTATTAACAGAAATAAAATGAACATCCAGAGAACATCACTATAGAATACTGTTTATCTGAATTAACACTATATTTCAATCAACAAATCCTCCTTAGGAGGCTAGTGAAACTTAACTAAAACTACTAAGCAAAATGAAGATTAAAAAAAAAAAGCTAAGGAACTATGAACACAAAAGAGCAAAAGGACAAATAAAAATGATTCAGTGAATCCTGGTTTACTGCAGATCTAAGTTACCTAAGTTAATTTTAAAGACTATGAGATCAAATTAGCTTAACTAATCTAGTTCCAACCCATTCACAATGCAAATCCTGAGTTATATAAAACATTATTCGAGGAAATGACAATTTAAAAAATGATTTGCTAAGTTATAATCAATAACCTTTAGGACACTTCATTTCATTAATGTAATTATTTCTCCAGGAAATAATTAATACTCAAATTGGTAAATGAGAAGGCTAGATGGCGCTGTAAGTGGACGGTCAACCAGAAATTATGTGATGGGGCACTTCCTGTGGCCATTGTTTACACTAGCTTGAGTTTACCTTAAAGTCATGCAAAACACCTTTAATCCCACATTAATATTCCCTATTAACGCTGTACTAACGCTTGTATCACTATCAAATGATGGTGGAGCGAAAAGAAAACAAACATTATGAATAAAACAAACTGTAGTCACGTTTACTCAGTGGTAACCGTAATCTATTAAAAAGGGCTAGTGCTAAACAAGCAGACATTCGGCACCAATTAAAAAAGACTCTATTTGGTTGCAATGAACGGGCCGGACAACACAAACTTTAATATCCCATCTGTGTATAAAAGCCTTATGGAACTAAAGTTTGTTATAACTGTAAATCACACCCAAACACATCAACAAAGCTTTGTTTCAAGAACGCTAGCAGAAACTATGCCTGTTAGCTCGGTCAAGCTTTAAAACACAGTGAAAACACTTTTGAAGAAAACCAAACGTTCCTGCTTAACTCTGCTAAACCTCAACCTTTGTGTCTGTTCAATTAACTTTGGGCTGGTTCTTCGGCCCGGGGTGGCGAGTAAGGTAAAGGGGAAGACTCCTCGTGAAAACCGGTGTGCAATGCGCCTACACGTCTCCAGTGGTCTGCTGGGACCTCTACACAGCTTTCCTGCCGTGGTTGTGTCTTGAGGTTTCCAGTGTGGGCCTGCACAGATTGCAGCAGGTGATTTCAGATCAGCTTTTAGCTCAGCCTAGCTGAAAGCGACCGCTCTGCGGCATCTCGACTCAGCTTTCCTGCAACAGCTGAGAAAGGTTACAAGCAGAGCGTTTCCATGGTAGTCGGATGGTTAAATTCCAATGTTGGTTTCACAGAAAACAGACTTTATTCGGCTTGGGCAACCCTGCAGATGTTTGTGAGTCCCAGAAACCGATTCGGACAATGGTGGTGTAAACCACTCGTCAAGAGGGCTTGCAGGCAAAGAGGAAGATAAATCTAAGGGGGCTTGGTACCTGCAAAAGAGTCACAGTTCAGTGGCTTTAAACTTACAGTCCGATTTTATTCCACCTGGCGATTGCAAACTATAACAATGTATCGTGATCAAGCTGCTGATAAATAGGTTATTCCTTTGTTAAGACGGAGGTGGGCATGGCCTATGTCAAATGATGCAGAATCACCCAAGAAAAGAGCGGATGCATAGTATTATGCATGAGTAACACCTGTGTTACTAAGGAAGGATAAAAGGATAAGGATAAAAACTTTTTGAAAAATAAAGAAAATAGAAGGTTTACGATCTCTTTAGCATACCATCATATCTAGTCATACTGTTTCATCGTACTTGTAACAAATCCTATCTTTTCACAGTCATAACTGTTATATAATATCACATACTGTATTTATGCTAGACAACCTCAGTACAGTAAACAATTTTGAACGTACTAAAGCAACTTTTAATTGAACCATATTTCAGATTAAATAAAGCATGTTTTAAAGGAGCTACCAACAGATTTGGCTATTTTTTCAAAGATAGTAGATTTGTGGATAAAGATGTTCTGGACACATGAGAACAAGGAGAAATTGTGGTAGAAAATCCAAAACATGGCGGTGGGGGTGTTGTGGTGTGAGCATGAATGGCCCCTACAGCGATCTTCACTGCATAATAAACTCCTGGGTGTATAGAAACCAGTTATCTGTTTGAATTCCACCTTCATATAAACCGTACGGTGCTCCATCCAGCAACAAGATGATCTGAAACAGTGATTAAGCAACATGGCAGTTTCTTTAAGACAGAAAATGTAAACGGCTTAATTAGGCCAAGCCAGTCAGCTGATTCCAATCCAACCGGGCATGCCTCCTTACGCTGCAGACGAAGCTTACCGGAACAAGCTACTGGAACAATCAGGGGCTAAAAGTGGCTGCAGCACAGGCTGTGAAGAGCTTCAACTGAGAAGATCCTCAGCTGAAGTCCACGAATCACAGACGCCCAGCAGTCATTGCACGCAACAGACACGACAGGAAGTACTAGCATGGATGCTTTACCTCGCCCCAGACATGAAGCATGGTGTAAAACGTGCAGGTCAACCACGTCTGAGTTGTTTAAAGTGAAACTGTACGTGAACGAGCAGCAGAAGCAGAGCAGGAAAACATGTATCGCTCCTAAACTGTGTGGAGGAGCCAAACACAGAAAAACAGAGAATACTGGGATCACGTTTCATTTCTGGAGCAGTTTGCCGTCAGTTTCACTCCAACTTTAATGTGTTAATGTGAAAAATATTAAGAGTCAGCGCAGTGAGTTCCTGCTTGTTTATGCTGGACTAAGCAGATTTCTCAATGGAGGCTAAATATTATTAAAGGCAACGGAGAGGGAGGGAGCAGCGAGGATATGACGGCTTCTGCTGCTCCGAGCGCTTCCTCGTGTCAAATTAGCCTCAACGGCGAGAGGCGAGAAAGGAGGCCACATTCCCAGCCTTTTGAATTAGGTAGAGCACTTCCCTGCACACATGGTTGGACAAATGCCTTCTTCATCCCAACCTCCTCCACCCAAATCCTTTTCCATACACTGTGTGCTTCCTCCCTCCCAGAAGAGATCAGTCCATTAGCAGGAACCTCCGTGCTGGGGGAAAAATGCATGAAGCTGAGCATCCCCAAATATTATAGAAATTATTATTAAGTGTGTTTGAGCTGGATTTAATAGAAATGTTGCGTTTGCCGGGAAGCTCAGTTTCGTGCTTTGATGACTGAACCGTATTTAGGCTGGGAAAGTGTTCCCCTAGGAAGGAGGGCACAGGCGGGAGGCGTCCTCTCTGGATATCGCCCAAGGACAGGACTTCTGTTACGGCGACAGTAAGCTTTTAATGCCGGGGTTAATTGTTTCATCCCGCCGGTTCACAGAGGAAGGCACCCGAACAAACCCGAACAAACGATGAGTCACTCAGGGCTGGCGTGCACGGCCGGCTCCCTGGCTGCAGGAACGGATTTATTATCGGACCTTTGTGTCTGCGATGCGCAGCGAACCTCAGCCGCAGCGCGAGAGCAAACCGAAGCGCTATGGAAGTAGGTCATCAGCGAAGAAAAATCTTTAGGATGAATAATAAATGACAACGCTGAAAAAGCCATGACAGGAATGTTCCAGTCTGCACAGCGAGGCATTCTTTGCATTCTGCTCAGATCTGCTCCTTCAAACTAGCTTGTACATCTGCCTTTAATCACAATGGTATTAGAGGACGTGGTGCCAAAGGAAAATAATGCTGCAGCATCACCTTACCACGCATCTGGCACCCCACCATACACAGTTTGATCCCCATATAAGCCACGTCTCCAGGAATTTTATTGGATGTGTCAGAACCTTCTCTGCATGAGCGCTGCAGCTCTTAAACGGCATGCATACCGTACGCGCACGTTAATCCTGCAGCATTTAGGTGACTGATCCCGCAGCAATTACCCAACAATACTATTACTTAATCACATGCACCACTGTTAAGATGTTTGCCTGTGTTGATGAAGGTTCACTCATCTCAGCATGCTGAAGGCTCGAGAATTGGGACTAATTATTTGACCATTTGGGGGCGCTCAAAGAAGATTAAAATTGAATTCCCAGATAATTTGGGGTTTAACTTCACTTCACTGGTTAGCTGTACATTTTAGGATCCTTTTTAAAACGTATTTGTTTTTAAATCCCCCTAATGTTTTTCTTTTCAAATCTCAGTTGAATAAAAACTATACCTTGTGTTGTTGTTTCAACCGTTTAGTAATATGAAAAAAACTTCCCTGGAGTTTTCTTTGGCCTGTTTGTTAAAGAAAGATGTTAATTAAGATGGTGAAAAAACAATTTAGCAAAGGAAAATTCAACTGCCCATTTGAAACATCATGAACTGAATTATTATTCATCCGTTTGTTTCTTTAACAGAAAAACTGCAGAAGGAATTACAAATTCATGTGCAGATTTATGCAGATCAACCAGGCTGCTTTAAAATCTTGGCGTCCTTTGATTTGTGTGTTTATTGGAGACAAATATCAAACACAGACCATTCAGCACTTTATTTTCCAAACGCCTTTGGGTTACTTAGCCCCCTCACAGATTCTTGCGGTCCTTTTGCACCTAAATGTTGCCATATTTATTACCTTCCTACTTTTATTTATCACATAGTGATGTTAATATCTATTTCAACTTAGTCTGTTTTTCTCTAATTAGGGTATTTCAAAGAGTTAAAGAGATAAATAACCATAAAAATATTGAAATGCCATATATAATTAAAGGAATTTTACTTTCTGAAGACTTTATATTTAACCCTATAATGACTGTGGGCTGGATCACTGTTTATGTCTCTTGGCTCTTATATGACATTTTGATCCCTGTTCCAACTAAAATGTCTTATACTGCTGGTAGGTAATATTTTATTTCCTTTTGGGATTATTAAAAAACTTTTCAAACCTTGCAGGGAATGAATGGATGGCCAGACAATCACCCTGCAGCAGGTGGCTTGTTTTTGAACAGGGAAAAGTCTGGTACACATCAAGCAAAACGTGACAAAAAGTACAAAGTGAGCAACATTCTTCACAATAAGAAGCGCGCCAATTCACTTTACATGTGCTTCTCAATAAATCAAAAGCATCACTCATAAAAGGTTCGCCTACTATATGCACTCATTGCACACTGATATTTTTCAAACGTGAATTTCTGGTAAGTTGTAGTGATTATTGATGACTGGGAGCACATTACATTGGACCAACAAAAAAAAGGTAGACAAAAGATGCACAAAGTGAAGGCTACAACTGTCACATTGGTTGGGTTGAGCCTCTCCTGAACCAGAGATAACTTTGGAAGTGTCTCCCCTGAACTGAGGAGAAGCATGTCTGGACCGTTGCTCTTTTCAGGTGAAACTAAAGTTTGCATTTAACCCAGAAATCATGGTGTCTAGAGAAGGAGTGGTCACAGTCACACACAGCCATCTAACAGGACATTTTAGAGCACTTCATGCTTTCCACTGCTGACAAGCTTTATGGAAATCCTGATATCAGTTTCTAGCAGGACTTAGTACCGGTTCACACTGCCAAAGGTATCAAAAGCTGGCTTAAAGACCATCGTGTTACTGTGATCGATTGACCAGCAAACTGGCCTAAACCCCATAAAGAAGCTATGGAACTACTGTCCTGCTGACAATAGTCAAGAGGAAGATGAGAGAAACCAGACCCAACTATGAAAATCAGCTGAAGGTTGTCATCAAAGCAACCTGGACTTCCTGAAGACATCCACACAGCCACAGACTGATCACCTCCATGCCGTGCTGCATTGGTGCAGGAATTCCTGCACAAGTGTTGAGAGTATTTATTGGTCTAATGTAGGGATGCACGATATATCGGCATTAACATCTATATCGGCCAGTGTTATTAATTTTTTAATTTATCGGCATCGGTCCGATAAGTAAAACTGGGCCGATATAAACAACCAATGTTTATTTCCAGGTAGTTGCTCTTTATGCCTGTGTTTAAAGGAGGGGTGGTGACGGGGTTTTGTCATGCGGTTATGTTAAAGTGACAGTGAGGATTGTGTGATTTTTTAAATGAAGCAGAGACAAAAAAGTAGTGTGTAAGTCTAGACTATAACCCACATTCAAAACCTCAGTTAGAATAGTTTTTAGTCGGTACAAATATTCGTAAAATGTAACCACCACAGAAATGTAAATGTGTGTGCACACATTGGTAAATATCGGTTATCGGACATAACAGCAATATTAATATGGGACATTAATATCGGCCCAAATTTTCATATCGGTGCATCCCTACTTCTAATGTAATATTAACCCTTTCTGAGAAAGTGAATTTTTAGTTTTCAGGAGTCTTAACCTGCTGCTGCAGCTTGTGCACCTTGTATTACCAGTTTTTCTTTTGACCCCATTTTACATTAATATGCTTGGATACAACACTTGCTTTTTCAGAAATGTGGCTTACTTTTGTTTTTGGAGTATGTCAATGACTGTCTAACTGAGAACCGTCAAGTCAGCAGTGTTGGATTGTGTAGGCCAGAACATAACATAACACAGCATTTCTATTGTAAAAGTCATTTTTTATTCATCTTATGAATATTCTAAGTTTCAGATAAATTAAGGTTTGGCTGTCAGCAATTAATCACGTTAAACACTTGAAATATATTTTATAAGAGCTTCACTTTTTGACTTTCGTACTGAAATGCATCCCCTTTTCCACGATAATCAAATCTATTTGAGGTGATTTTCTATTGCCAGAATGAAGGATGACAGTAATTAAAAAACCCACCTTACATAATCACGAGCACTGTCTTCTTTAACACCTCCTCTGCGCTACTTTTCACAGCACATTTCTCTGAATAATATTGTCAACTGTCACACAATAACTGGGCCAACCAGGAGATGTCCTGCAAACTGACAACTTTATTTCCTTCCAATAATCGGTTTTGTTTCAGGCTCATTGACCCGATCCGATGACAAAAACACCCAGAGAGGCTTCCATGTGCAGCAACGGGACATTTGCATGGACCAGATCCCCATTTACGCTGTAAAAAATATGCTGTCTATGCGCCAGAGCCATGTTTGTTTTAAAGCACAGTTTATTTTAGTATAGAATGACCCTTTATTTGTCACTCAGCAGTAACATTTATTACTATCAACAGTAAACTGACAAGAAATGATTAATAAAATAAAGTAATTGCACCACTAAACCGAATGTACACACTTCCATAAAGGATATCAACATTTATACTAATTTGAATTATTTCTTACATACTGACTATGCCCTGATTTAAAAATATTCTCATATTGTAATTAATCATATTTTTTGCTCTTGACTAGAAAGAACCTTGTGTATTTTTCTTAGTATCGGTATTGCGTTTGAAGTTTTACCCCAAAACACACTCCACTGCACACCGTGAGGCTGGATTTGTAACACAACTGTGTTAAAACTTAATCCCTTACTGTTTGTCCCACTTGAGCGTTGAATCTATTAGCAAAACAAAGCAGAGGAAAATGACTCAGAAATGCAAATTGCCGCTTAAGCCCGTACGCTTGCTCAGACCGAATTAGCCCACCCTCCTTTGTGACATGCTGCGCTGCTTCCTTCCCCAAACAGGAATAGACACATATAATTATCCACCAGCATACCATATATCATGGCACCCCATACTACACATAACATTCAAAATAACAAGAAAGGGTATTTTTAGCTCAGGCACCGTTTAGGACGCCACAAAGCAGGAAAAACTCCTTCACGCACACCAGTTTGTTTCCAGTGTGTACATTTTGCTGGATGTCTGAAATCACCAGGAGGACTGTAACGTCTCCAGAGGTCACCGGGCATTTAGGGGCAACGGCGGCGCTATGGGCGGAGGCGCTCACGTCTATTTACAACACGGCGCTCGGGTGGGTGTGGGGTTCAGCTGACTGACAGGTTGGATTAGAGGCCGAGCCAAGTCGGGCGGATCATTACCTCACAGCAGTTTTAAATCTAAATTAACCACGACTTAACTCCAGCGCAGGACCTCTAATCTGTTCCACGGGGGGGAAAGTACTGCGCACAGGCAGGGAAACAGGCACCGGGAACTAAAAACAGAACGGGCCAACTTTATGAGTGAGGAGAAGTGAGAAGCCAGGTCGGATTCTGTTCGCCTGTTAAAAACAACCTGATGGAGACGTGTCTAAGTGAACCGGGCTTAAAATCCCTGCTGCACTGATTCTGGGGTCAGTGAGAGTCACACATGCAGGGACAGACGAATTAATGCGGTTATTTACCATTGTAGTCACATCTAGACACAATAAATACTTCACGCTACCTGAAACTTTCTGTGCACTACAGCTCAGTGTTATCGAGTACATGGTTCAAGGGAGAATTTATCACGTCATCTGACAACCCAAAGGAGAAATACAACTTTTAAAGGGCATTTTTAATCATAGTTTTTTGCGCCACCAAACTTTAAACCAACAAAGTAAAGAATTTATCAGCCTTTCCACTTTTTCCCCAATCATATAAGATATTTGTAAATAGGTTTTTACAAAATGAGACTCTATGAAGACTGTCCAACATAAAACAGAATCTGCATTACCAAATATGAATTGATGATGTATCGTCGGCAGCAAAGATAACAATAACCTATTGCTGAAAACAGAAATCCAGCTGCTTTGTCAGTAAACAGACTTCACAGGAACAGGTCTAGTGGGTAGAGGGAGCCTTAAGGCCACCAAAGATCCTCTGTGTAGTAAAAAGTAACATTTTTAAATATATATATATAAAATAAAATGTAACTGTTCAATATATGTTTAAAAAGTGTAGTAGTCTATGGCAGCGGCAGCGATAGCAGCGATAACCTCACAAACACACTAGAATCCATCTTTTCCCGCTCCCGTCTCACCTGATCCAAACCAACTGAACCAAAACGGTTTGGGCCAATCGCGTTGCAGTATTATGGTGTGAGACCGGGCATACCACAGACATATATACGTAGACGCGTCATAGGGCGCAGGTTCGCACGTCAACGTCACCGCCATATTGTATGTGGCAGAAAAAAAGTTGAGTTCTGTTATTGTGAACGTGGATCAGAGAAGATGCCTCATTCTTGTGCTGCAATAAATACACACACACACACACACACACACACACATATACATATATATATATATATATATATATATATATATATATATATATATATATATATATATATGTGTGTGTGTGTGTGTATGTGTTATGAATATAAGGATCAATTTGTTAAATCTAAACATTGTGGTCTTTATTATTTCATAAAACTGTGTCACATGTGAACCTTTAGGAACAGACTGTTGGGTGAGTATTTAAGAGGTAAAATTAATAATATGAGGAAAAAAAGTCCTAGGTCAATAAAGTAAAAATAAACAAATAAACACAAAAGTGATAATGTTATGATAAAAACATCATATTATGAGAATTAAGGGGGAACATTTCCAGAATAATCACAGTTTGCAGAATTATTTCACTCCTGGAGTAATAGGACCAGGTTAGATTATTTTAAATATTTTTATTCTTTAGGAGAATAAATTCAGGAGAATGAAGCTAACGGGATACGAAAATAAACTTCTAATATTACAAAAAAATACTACGAATACAAAGTATATTCAGAGATTAAAGTCCCTCTGGTACTGTTTAAGTGACTGAGTAACTGCAGATTTGCCACATTTAAGATGGTGGACGCTCTGACGCATCGCAGCATAGGCAGAACCCGCCCAATGACGCGTCTACTCTTATATTATGTCTATGGGGCATACAGCTTAGACGAAAGCTAGAGCTGCCGAGCCCACAGCTGAAGCAACATAAACATTGCAGCGCAGGAGGATGTACGCGTTGCTGCTGCTATCGCATCTGTATCGTCAGAATCTAAGATTTCTTCTTTGAAAGAACAGCAAGAAACGCCTTGTCATAGTTTCTCATGGCGCCTGCTGCTTTTAACACTTTCATTTGATACCGTGATTGGTCAAAACCAACTTTTGTAGGCGGGCACTAGGTGTCGCTTTGTCCAATCAGCTCACAAAATTCTGCTGAATGTCCCTCCTTTCCCTCAACAAATTCGATGGGATCAAGCGCAGATTGATAATCTACAGAAGGTAGAGTGCCACACATTATCGTACCAGGTTAGAGCAACAGACCTTTCTTCTACATTTTCCCCAGGAGGTTCGCGGTCAGCGTCGGGTGAAGTGACAGCAGCTGCAGCTCCTTTAACTTAAACCGGCATTGTGCCAAAAGAATAAAATCTTATGGCATTTTTTACTGTCTGTAAAACTTTAAGGCTAACTAAGCACACAGGCATGTTCTGATCACAGTGGATGCTTTGAGGATAACCAGAGACTTCATCCAGCAAAATGGGAGACCGAGACACTTCTTCAGGAATATTTAGAGAAGGATTTTGACATTTCTTCATTACCAAATATGGAGACTATGATAACTTATTGCTAATAATAGAAATCCAACAATAGATTGTCTTTTTAAATGTTTTTGTTCTGCTGTTGGTTGTCTGTGGATTACCTAATTAAATCTCCTCTGCTCTACAAGGTTTTAACCACAATAATTGGCTGTGCTGCAGGATAAATTTTATTCCCTCTGTGTCTGAGCCAAATGAAGGGGTTCAAGAGACCCTTTAGAGCCAAACGACATGTTATTTTGGGAAAACTAACTGCAAAGTAACCTCAGTTAACCTTTTCAAAGTTTTCAGGGAGTAAAACAGGGGTTGATTGTGTTTAGAAAATGTTGAATTTTCGATTCTTCAAGTCATGGTTGATATATTTATACAAACTATCAATGAGACAGTTGTTGGTAAAAAAAAAAAAAGTCAAGGTTGAAACCTGTAGGGATCAGAGGTACAATGCTGGTCAGAACTGGAGCAGAAATTATGATGTCTGCCTGAAAGCAGCCAGAGTTTCACGTTCTTGAATTTTTACCACAAGCGGGGAACTAAAGGCACTCTGCACTCACCAGGGAGCGATTTAAAGTCCCTGGGTAGAGTGCCAGATTTGGTTCAAAGTTCTTCTACCTCTCAGAAAACACTTCTCCTGCTTTCCTTCTTCATAGTGGACAAACCTGCACACAAATCTTCCCCTGATGAGCTCACCAGGTGTCTGCCACCTCTACTTTCTACTTGTGCTGCCTCTGTGTCGTGCATTGACCCGTACATAACATCATCACACTTAGCCAATATCTGGCTGTGTTCTCGGCTGCCTTGTACTTTCTTTCCTTCTTATTTTACATTTTTTTTTCTTGATTAAGGACCTATGACATAATGTAATTTACTTTGGTATAAACCTTGAACACCATAAAAAACTTGAACTATGTCTTGAATTATGACCTCGAAAGCCAAATGTTGGGTATGGGTCCAAGCTTAAGGAAAAACATTCAATGCACCTGTCTGCTTTATAATCATTGTTTACAGTGTTCTCATTCAGTATTTTTTTTTAATCTTTTTGAGGGTGTTTTAATGTTTTCTCCTTGGATTCTGCTGTCAAAAGACAAGCACTGTGGTTCTTTGATTGTACAGTAAACTGTACTGTAAATAAACAATTAAGTGAAAGTCATAGAAACAAGACACCTGCAGAAATGCACCGCTTTACCTCTACAAAGGAATCATTCCAAGGTTTTTACCTTTTGTGTGCATAATATTAAGGGGACTTTACAGGTTTTCTGTAGCATAAATTAGGGCTGTACAATTAATCACATTTGCAATTTAATTGCAATTTAAAAAAAATGTATTTACAAATAGCAGAGGTCTGCAAGCTTTGGCAATGTAACATTTAATGGATCAGACACAAACACCTTTATCTCCTTTAGGTGTCAGTAATATGTTTAAAGTGAGTTTGCCTCCATATGGAAATGAAGAGAGTTGCAGCAGTGAGATAATCTAATTTTATTATTTATTTTAGAGTTTATATAATCTTACTTTATTACCAGAAACTTTGAGGAATCTCACCATAGCATTAAGTAGCGGTCAAACTTTTTAATACATAGACTCGTTTGTCGGTTGCACTTTATGTTCAACAAGGATTGCTGTCCAACTCAACAAGCTGAATATCTTGAATATCTTGAATAAGAATATTCGGATTAGGATTGGATCAATATTGTGCAAGACATTTACATTCTGGAGAAGTTATCCTTTTCTGTTCAAGGTCAAAGGGAATCATTCTTCAAGATCTGGTCCAAATGGACAAACTATGTAAAATCAGTAATCCCCTTGGACTAAATGTGTCTGTCACATATAAATTTTGTGCTGCTGTATATTTCACCTCGGTACTGGTTGATGGCAAAATTATGTTCCTGATCGTGTTTTTCTCCTAACAGTAGAAAAATCAGACTGGACCCTCCCCCACCCCCCACTCACTTTTCTGTTATGGTTGTTCATTTATTACAACAAAAATCCCGGATTGGCTTGTTGTTCCTGCTTATACTTCCCTTGTTGTGGAAGCTGGTTTTTCATAAGTAATTGTAACCTGCCTTTCCAAATAAAAAATTTAAATAATAAAAAAAATAATAATATTCTGATTAACAAAAACAGTCAAATGTCTTGTTTTAAATGGTCCTTGTTTACAAACACCTTTGTCTACAGGCCATTTTTGTTGCTTGTGGTTAATGCAGAAAAAAGGCAAAATAAATTTTTGGCTAAATCATACAACCCTAGTAGAAATCATGTTATAGACATTAAACTGCATTAACTTTCTCTAGAATGAACAGAAATGTTCAAAAGACGTTTAAACTCTACCAATTCATTAAAAAAGATCTCTGGCATATATGACAAATGTGTTAAACTTGGGACAAAGGTGATATTTAAACCTAGCACAGAAAGTAAGTAAAACTGTGTTAATTGGTACTTCTTGGTACAAATCGTATACACTCTGAAGGCCTCTCTATTCCTTGAATGTTGGCATGTTTGTGGGGAAAATTAACCTGTGGTTTGAACAGCAGAGCTGAGTCTGTGAGTTGCAACATGAACAACTTGCTGCTACTGACTCTTGTCTGGTGCTGATTACTGGAGGATTAAAATTAAAGCGATATAAAGGACCTCTGCCTCATGCTGGACGACAGCTTGGTCACACACTAGTGCGGGGCGACATCTATTCCTCAACCAACATTTGTTGCAAGTTAATGTGTTCGCATCGGTCCCTGAGGCCCGAGCAGCAAACCCAAAAGCATCCCACAAGCGTCAAACGGAGCTACAGCCAGGACTGCAGATAGGCCGTTCCATTTTCTCCCAATTTTCTGGAGGTAGTCTCTGATAACCTGTGCGTGGGAGTTCAGTCCCTCTGAGAGGAGAAAAGGGATTACCAGAGTTTGCTAAACATCATCTCTCGATATCTCTCTGTGCTGAGATTGCCTCCAGCGACACCAGCAAAGGGGAAATAGCCCCACACCACCACACTGCCACCACCAAAAAGCTTTTTGGCTTTGGGAGAGAGGATTGTTTCCATGGGTGCAGCCGAGCAAACCCACATACGCAACCCTGCTGCTAAACCCACAAATGTGTTCTCTTTACAAATGTGGCACCGTTTAAGAGGAAATAAACAGGCTTTCCAATGGTTTGAGATTCATTGCCCAAAAAACTGAACAAAAGACAAATTATTTTACTTTTTGTGCTACGTTTATAATCTGTATACTAGAGCCTAAACATGCCAACCCCAGATGTGTTCCTGAGTGCACCCACTGTATATTTATATAATCTCCACCCCATCCCCCGTCTGATCTACAACTAAACACTAAAACTGCACAATCGAGCCCGTTTAAGCCTCAAATGACCAAAGCAGAAGGAGTAATGCCAGTGGTCCAAACAGCATTAACGCAAATCACATTAATACGGCTGCAGTTTTTGCTCCATGCCACAGTCAAGAAGACAAATATGCCTTGTTTCGGCTGTCTGGTCGAAAATAAAATTATGTTTTATAGAAAAATATGAAAACGCCAGGAAACAACATGCAATCCATAAATAGCATCACCTGCTAATGTGATTCCATGGACAGAATCAAAGCAAATGCTTTTAATTAATATGAAGCCCCAACAAATTAAAAGATCTTCAACAACTAACTGCCGCTTCATATTAAGCATAAAGTATTGATTGTTTTTTGTTTTAAGCAGAAACCCCCCCCCCCCCCCCCCCCCACAAAAAAAGTCTAATTGTCTCATTTTCCCTTTAACGATCTCCCTCGTGAAAACAAGGCCTCCAACAGAGCCGCCTGATCCTCCAGTAAACATCTGGGGCAGAAGCAACCACAGTGGTCAGATCATCCCCGCAGAGAGCCGCCTAATAAGAAGAGCGCTGGCCTGAAAGACCGCTGCTTCAGCCAAAAGCCCGACTGTGTTTAAAACATGTGTGAATTAAAAATGCATGGAGGCCTTAAAGAGCCGGGCTCCTTAGAGATGCTCCGTGTGAAGCTTGCAGAGTGTTCAGAATAAAGACGAGGCTCGGTGTGGAGCATCACAGCGGGCTACGGCATCTCTATCTTTCCCCCCGAAAAAGATGCAACCAGACAGAATCTACAAAAAGGGTGGATCAGCGTCACTTTTAGGGGACAAACAAACCGTCAAACTACAGTTCAATCAAATCACTCAGGCACACAGTAACTAATCCGGAATAACATTAATTCTGTTTCTATAGTGCAGATTAAGATTACAGATTAGTATTTTAGCTCTGATTAAAATACAGAAAGGAAAGATTTGTCCATCTGTTCTGCAGGAGCGCTGAGGAGCTTTCCTAACGAATAATCATCTTTGCGATTTAACCGTCTCATTGTGTCCATTTGATTTTAAAGTCACCATAAAGTGTTCGTTTCCCTTTACTTATAGTTACAATGATGTTTCGCTCCATTCTTGTCTGTCATTCAGAAACAGGAAATGTTCAACCACAGACAAACAAAGTGTCAGCACAAACCTGGCAGCGATGTGGCGGTAAAACAATCCAGAGTCACTGACACTCTGAGGGAGGCAGAAACGCACCGCCTGGACCCGATGGACGTCCATTCTGGTCCCAAAGGTAAACGGCTGTTGTCTATAAAACTGACCTACAGCCCATGGAGAGCAGGTTCAGTCTCCGCGCTCGGCCATAAATGACGAAAATTAAGAAGAAGGAAAAACATCCTGGTGATAACGAAATGAGACGAGAGGCATCCAGTGGTTCTGAATTCATGCACTGCTGCATCCACAGTGGGACCAATAATCCATCCCTCCAGCAACAAAGAGATGACTGACAGACGGGCAGAGATGAAGTCATTGACCTGCCAGCTGTGTGGCTGAGCATGTGTGTGTGTGTGTGTGTGTGTGAGCCTCTGTGCTATTGTCATATTGTGAACTCAGGGGAGATTACCTCATATCCTCAGCCCTGCCCCCTTCCATCATCCACACGTGGTGCAGTTTTTTTAGTCTGTTGTTGGGGTTCCTGCTGTTACCTCCCACCACTCCTCTTCACCAGCCCCCAGCTCCCAGAGCCACTCAGTGATAAGCGGAGCCTGAATTAACAACCGGCGGTCCATACTGTGGCGACTGATATTGATCAGATGCCCTCTGCCTCAGAGGACGGATGTGGCTGGCGTATAAATACAACAATTCAACCCTAATTAGCTGCAGCGGGGTGGGGTGGGTGGGGGGGGGGGGGTCGTGCTAAATGTCCATCAACACCCACAAAGTGACCAGCCCTGTTGCTCAGGCTCTGCATTAGAGGGGGAAATGACATTTAAAGCTGGAAACAAATCCCAAATGGCCATGGTAGACTAATAACTGGTTTGTCTAGAAGATGAGGATGTCTGGATGAGGTTTAGTTCTCAAAACTCAAGTTATATGGAGGCCCAACAGTGGATAAATCGACCCAAAAGGCTGTCGTCAACCTCAGTGAAACATGAAACAGGGACCAAAAGGCCACTCTGTGAGGAAGAAGCCACGTCTCCAAAGGCAACAAATAAGCCAGATAACAGTTTGCAAATACACTCCTGGACAAACACCTTACATTTGGGAGAAAAGTCCTTGGTCCTGATGAACTAAAGACTAAGTGTTTGGTCAAAATGACCGTAGTTACATTAGAAAGAGAAAGAGCGAAGCTAGCAATCCTGAGAACACCATTGTAACTGTAAAGCACGGGGGGTGGCAGCATCATGCTGTGGGGAAGATTTGCTGCTGGAGGGACTAGTGACAAATATATTATTGGAAGCCAGAGGCAAATGGTAAACTATAGCCGATGGAAAATTGCATCTTGTTTTCAAATGGCAATAACGCACAAAATATCTCAATGAGAACTGCAACTTAATATATTGTGAAGTTCTAGTCTAACAAACTGGAGAGGGAGAAGAGAGAGGGGGCGGGGGGTATCATCACGAGAGACTAGGGGCAAAATGGTACTTAAATCCAAAAATACTAAACATAAAGCAATAAAGATGTTGGGCCAATGCATTAACCAACCTTTGGAAACCATTAGAGGGGCCTGATCAGTTTGTTGTAAAGAACAGTCCCTTCAAAGCTTTATGTTTGTCACAGAATAGACACAGAGGGATAAGAATATTAGTATATTGTCTACCAGTGCCGTAAACAGCCTGCTAAGTGCCTAAAGATGTATCAGCCAATCAGAAGTGTGGCAGTGCATTTATCTACACCACTAGCATCTATATGAAGGAAACCTTTTTGATTTTTGCTTCATGTGACAAACACATATTTTTAGAAATAAAAATCTGCGAGCATGCTCTGCATTTGTATTCAGCCCCTCTTCCCCCTGAGGTAAAACTGAGCAGATCTTCACTTTTATTACAGCTCCAAATCTTTTTTGGGTTATGTCCCTAACACCTTCACTCATCAAGGGCTTACATTTTTAACGTTTCAAGATTTTCCATGGTTTTATTCATTAGATTTAGGTCTGGACTTTGACTGGGCCATTCTAACACATTATTAATTAACAGGGTTTGATTTAAACCATCCCATTGTACTCATGCAACAAGGTGAACCTCCTCCTCAGTCTCAAGTCATTAGCAACAGGTTTTCTCACAGGATTCCCCTGCAACCAGCTCTATGCATCCTTGCATCTACTCTCACCAGCTCCTCTCTGCCTGCAGAAGAACAGAATACCCACAGCAACATACTGCCACCACCGTGTTCAACCGTGGGATCAGGCCGTTGGTTTTCCTTCACTCAGTGTTTTTCCACAGAGGCCAGAAAGTTCGGTTTTGGTCTTACCTGACCTGAGAACCGTCTACCACATTGTTTCTGCGGTGTGAGAGGGGTTTTAGTCTGAAAACCGGAAGTAATGAGTAGTAACAGTAAGTAACAAGAATGAGGGCCAGCCACAAAGTTCTGCTTTTTGTGGTTGGACTGTACAGTTAATGGCCATGGCAGTATCCCACAGGCCAGACTCCACACCACGGCTGCTATGAAAGCCGTGATTTATCAAGGTCTACAAAAACATCAGAGAAAAGCAAGTCCAGTCTTTAGGGAGCCAAAAACCTGAGGGTAAAGATGTACAAACTAGACTCTCTCTTTCTTTTAGCAATGCCTTTCTTCTTGTCATTGTTTCATGAATGCCAGAGTAGTGAAATTCACAAATAAAAGGTTCCCCCACCTGAGCTGTGGACAGCTGGGTCTCTCCATGTCCAGATGATGGATCAAACAGAGAACTGTGTGATGTTCAAAGTTTGAGTTTGTTGTTGAACCTAACCAAGCTTTAAACTTCTCCCTGACCTGTCTGCTGGTCTTCATGATTGCTGTTTGGTCACTGATGTTCTCTGAGGAACCTGTGAGGTTTTCACAGAACAGCTGCATTTATACTGAGGTTAAATCACACACAGTTGGACTCTATTTACTTCAGCAGATTTTATTTAGGGTAGTGGAGGAAAGAGAATGATTCCCACACTTTTTTTTTAATTATTGGTTTTATAAATTATTCTAATTTTTTGGAGAAACTGATTTTTGGGTTTTCATCAGCCGTAAAGCATTAAAATGAACAGAAATAAACAACTGAAACGCCATGTATGCAATAAATCTATATGTAGAATGTAAGTTTCCTCTTTCCGAAGTGAATTACAGAATTAAATTCACTTTTTTGACGATATTTGTCATAGTATATCAAGATGCACTCGGATATCACGCCGGGCAAACAGCATAAAACCAGCACACTGATCGCCCCAGATTATATCAATTATTTATTCCAAATGTCCTTAGATGCCAATAACGCCTCCGGCTAATGGTCGAAGCTACATATCGTGCAATCCAAACACTATCCCCCACTCTCCTCGTGGTGTCAGTCGTCCTCATCGCTGGAGGGAAGCTGCACATCGGTTTGTAAGCAAACACAGACCTGACGGTCCTTATTTTAAAACTAGATTCAGTGATAGGGGCTGCATGTGCTTGTGAGACGAAATGACAATCTGAGCCACTTTCCCTGAATGGTAGCTACGCTCTCAGATGCAGACATGTGATCTGGTTGCAGTAGATTACCCGGGTTCATGCGGTCACATCTAAAGCCTTCATATGATCCGTCCTGACCCGCAGCTGTAGGTTAGCCGCAACAAATCAGCACGGAGCAGCTGTAACCTGCCATATCGAGCACAAACCTCTTTGTCTGAATATTCATCTGGCTCTTGGTGTTCCAGCTCATCCAGCAATCCCAGATTAGCGTTCTCTAGCCTTTCCTTCCTGCCTCTGCTACTTATGTGATGCATTGAGTCGGATCGGAGGAGACCGATTCCTTTTCCCTGGAAAAATGTGACCCAAACTAATCCAAATCAATTCTCTCCGAGCAAATGAAACTGACACGTGGTTGCGTGTAAAGAAAATAAAAACGTCAGCGGCTCTAAAAGGACGTTTTCCTCACATTCTTTGTCTCCTTGCTTTTCCCTGAATGAAGGAGCAAAAGCTGAAAAATCCCAGTTTTCTTTCAGACAAGCAATCCCACAAATGTTCTTTGGAGAAGGAAACAGATTATGTGGGCCCCGAAAGCCGAGCCAAGCTTTAAAAAGAAGCACTCGGGGAGCAAAGATTCATTCCCACACATTCCATAACCGATCCGACGGCGACTCACACGACTCCACGAACACAGAAGGAGAGGCAGGCGAGGAAGAGCCGCGCGGCCTTACCCGAAATCGTCCAGGGAATACATGTCGTCGGAGAAGAAGCGATCCTCGAGGAAGGGATGAGAAGGGGTGTAAAAGGGGAAGATTATGAAGGAGAGGGGGACGTGTTGGTCTGAGAGGATGCAGAGCTACACATGCTGGAGCGCACTCAGTCTTTCCCCTTTTCACATCCTCAAAAACTGTTTTTTTTTTCTTTTTTCAGAAACCACCACGCCAGCAAAGCATGAGGCACAGAGAGAGAGAGAGAGAGAAAGAGTAGGAGGGAAAGGGAAGGCAAGGGAGATGAAGAGCGCTGCTAAGGAGAAGGAAAGGGAACACAGGGGAGAGCATGTGATCTCTGCAGACCAGTCACCTCTTCCAGCCTCCGAGGAATGACTTCCACAGGATGGAAATTACATGTTAGCCCTTTTAGGAAACAGGAGGGATTAAACATGTGCCGGTCCACAGCGTGGAAATGTGAAAACGCTCGAAGGCGACTCCATTCCGAAACACAGCAAGTCAACCGTCCATTAAATTATTCCGGCACAGACATACTGAGCAGCAACACGCGAAATATAAGTCCCTGTTGTTGCTGCGTGGCTCGCTTGTCCTCAAGCAGGGGTCCATCTGGCTGAGGCGGCGCAGACATTAAGCTTCTTTACCGCGGCAAGCCGAGGTGCACGACACAAACAAAGAGCAATCTTAAAGATTAGAGGGCTTTGTGCGCTCGAGAATGGCAGGAAATAATGCAGGTCGGAGCTGAGAAAGTCTGAACACTGCAGCAGGAAATAATAACAAAAACGTAATGTTTAAGACCGGTGAACAAACCCCCCAACCCAGTTCACTTTGCAGACCCAGGCCTGATGAAATCTCTTCATCATAGAACCCATCTGACAACACGAAGTAGGCTCAAGGAGCTCAACAAGCAACGCAGCTAAAGGAGTCCAAGAACAAATGAGAAACAAAGTCACTGTCAGTCGGTCTGGAAAGGATTACCCAGTCATTTCTAAAGTTTTTGAGACTCCAGTGAATAACAGTGAGAGCCGTTATCCACAAATGAAGAAAGCAGCGAGCAGTGGTGAAACTTCCCAGGAGCACCGGCGTTGCAACGTCACTTAGAGCATCAATGGAGGAGGTTACCAAAGAACCCAGAACAACATGTAAAGCACCACAGACCTCAGCTGCCTCAGTTTAGGTCAGAGTTTATGATTCAGCAATAGGAAAGAGACAGTGGGCAAAAGATGGCCTCCATGGCCAGAACCACTGCCGACCAGGAACCAAAAAGCTCATCTAAAATTTCAATCAACATTTGACCCACCATGACAATATTCTGTGGATCTTTTTGGAAAGTGTGCGCTCCGTTACATCTGGCATAAATCTAACAGCTTCTCAGAAAAAGATAATCCTGACAGCAAAACTGGCCATGAGGTTTGTGACCTTAAGCTCAAATATGGTTGGTTTATGCAGCAGGAAAATGAAATAAAGAACACAAGCGAATCCAGCCCTGAAAGCTTAAAACCTTCCCAGCAAAACTAAAGTTTACAGTGATTTTATTATATGTGTTATTACAGAGCTCTAAGATAGAGCAACGATTGGCTGTAAGTGATATGAGGCAACAATTATTATTATTTTTTTTACATTACCAGAATAAAAATATCTCACATTTAATGTCCTAAGCAAGTGAAACTTTTTGCTAATTTTTTTGATTCAACCTAAAATATGGATATCAAATATTAATTATAATTGGAAGGTTTTAAGAAGTTTCATTCCAGCACACCTATATTAATAAATACATGTAAACATTATTATTATTATTAGACGCACAATTATCCATCGTATTTCTCTGAGAAGAGAGAAAAAAGTGTGAAACCATGTTGCTCGCTTTGAAAGGGGGAAACTATCGCCACCTGGTGGACATATATATATATATATATATATATATATATATATATATATATATATATATATATATATATATATATACACATATATATATATATATATATATATATATATATATATATATATATATATATATATATATACATATATATATATATATATATACATATACATATACATATATATACATATATATACATATACATATATATACATATACATATATACATATATATACATATATATACATATATATATATATATAATATATATATATATATATATATATATATATATATATTCTGATAGCTAGTACACCACAGTGGACATAAAGGATATAATAGCTTACATTAGAACAATATGGGCAATATGGCACTTCCATCAGTTTTCCCAGGGACATTTATTGGATACAGCACAGATTTTTGTTTTCTCATGGCAGCTTCTTAAATTAACACATTTGTTCCTTTAAACATAAAAAATAAATCTAATGGCAGAAAAATGAGGTTCTGTGTGTTTTGTAAAGGGTGAAAACCTTTTTAAGGCCACCAATGAAAGCGATTGAATTTAGGGCCCTGCTGAAACCCCAGAATAAAACCTGACGCACAGTCAAGGAATATTTGTTTTCTTCATTTCTTCTCCCCTGAATTCCACGTGTGATTGTGAATCTCTCTGGCTTTCATAATCTGCAGAAGGTAGGTCTGGCTAACCCTAACCCAGTAGAAAGCAGAGAGATGGGAGAAGTTGGCTCACGTGGAGCCGCAGCCTGCAGTACAGCTCAGCATTTTACCTTCCAGTGTCTCCTCCATCATTCTACCTCTCCAACAATGACTCACTACCACGAACGCTTCAGAAATCATCCTGCAGTGATGGTGCAGGACAGACGCCTAACAGTTTAAATGCTTCCCCCACATCCCGCAGCGAGAACTTCATGAGACCTGACAGTGCAGAACAATGCAAGGCCGAAGCGCTCAGTTAAAATCCTAAAAATACACTCCTGTATTCGCCTATGTCTTAGGGCTATGCACAAATATAAATGCATGAACGTTATTACGCAACAAAGCAAGGAGTGAGACTGAATATTTATAAATCCTTCTTCCATACTCTGCAAAAGAAGAATCGGGTCACCTTGTGGATTCTTTGTGGAGATTTAAGACTTCCCCTTTGGTCTTAATTCAAAGAGCAGGCCTGCCTCTGGCAAAAATAAACACTCAAGACACAAGGAGCTGAGCTACACAGAAAGAGAGGAAACGGTGTGTCCATCCAGCTGGAAGGAGCCACATGATTCCTACATGTTTACTGTCTGAGAGCAAAGCAGTTCAGCTGCCGGTTCTGACCCAGCCAAGCCACAGGACAGAGGTGGAGCGTTTGGAGCGGCCAAGAAGCTCCGGGGACAATCAGACAGAAACCTGATGGGGTCCAAGCGGGAAGGAGCAACGTAAAAGGACTGAGGCATAAATAGAACCGAGCCCAGGCAGAGCTGCTGAGGAGGAGTCAGGACCGAATGACTAGAGAGAGAAAAAAAAGATTCAAGAATCTTCCAGGTGGCTAAAAACAGATTATTATTATTTTTTTAAATTAGCAAACACACTCCACAGGCTGCACAGATGCACGTATGGTTCCATCCTGAAGAAGTGTGTGTGTGTGTGTGTGTGTGTGTGTGTGCGTTGGGTGGGGGTGGGCTGCTAACCTGCCTGGCAACCACTAGAATAAACACCCCCCTCCACCTCCTCCTCCTGGTGCCATAAGCGCCCCCACTTATCCTATTTCCCCCCCTGCAGCAGCTCACATATGGCGGTCATATTCGCCGAAGCGGGCCCTTTTCTTTCTCCAGCCATCGCCGGTGTGCAGAAATACATGATGCTGTCGTTCCCATGACAACACGAACCGGGCCCGGAGTCCGGCTCTCGGCACACAGGGCGGGTCCGGTTGTGACAATGGAGAGGAAAACGAGCAGGAATCGGCGAAATGAGCCCTGTGCGCGGAGGTGGGGGAGGCGGAGGAGGCCGCTGGACGCCAGAAACAAGCCGATAAACGAGCCAAAGCCGCTGCAGTGAGACTCAGACATAAGTGTGAGAGGCGATGGAGCTGCAGTCAGAGGGCAGAGCATCTGTCATGACGCGTCAAGCGGAGCGCATGGAGCCGCAGCAGCTTACCTCATTTTCCTTCTCCGCCTCCTCCTTCTTTATCCGGCCGGAGGTGGTGCACTGATAAGGATCGGATCTGTCTTATATGTGTAGGAACACGCAGCCTGGCTGGCTGGGATCGGCCCTCCAGCCTCCAAACGGCGTCCTCTGTGCGCGTCAGAGAGATAAAAGCGCTGAAATGATCCGCAGACGCTAAACCAGAGCGCGCTCCTCCATGCGCTTTGTGCTGCGCGGTGCCCCGGCGGTACACTCGTGTCTCCTCAGGTCCATGTTCGGCTCAGGGACGCTCGGTCAACGGTGCCGGTGCTGCTCGGCCGCACGTCTCCTTCATGCCACATTTCCTCCCATTCGGAGTGTTTTGGTGCGCTGGACGCAGATTTCTGGGAATGCTAACACGGGTGGGCGAAGGAGGAGGAACAGGAGCGACTCAAGGTGGCCCCCCTGCGACCAAGGAGCGTATCACACCCCACTTACGAAGCCCCCCCACTCCCCGCCCGTGGATAATCCAGTGGTTCAAGTGGGAGCAGGACGCCACTTGGTGTCGCAAATTAACAAGTGTGATGCTCTTATCTTTAGAGATCCAGATAAATAGCAACAATAATGACTGTAGAATAAAGAGGAACCTCAATACAATAAAATAAATGAATCCCTCAAAACATGCACAGCACTCCCAATCACATATATATTTGTTTTATATCAACAAGGGTTTTTCAAGAATGAACAGCATGCATAAAGCTTAAGGCCACAAACTGATGGCAGGACAGTCTCCTGCAGGATTTAGAGCAAAACTCTGGATTTTATTAAATCCAGGAAGTCATCCAGGTTCTGAAGCAGCAAAGCAGCCCCAGACCAGCACGGCGCGTTTGATTGATGGTACAATATTATTTTTCTGAGATGCTGCTGTCATTTTTAGGCCACCGTAAGAGGAAGCATATCTTCCAAAAAGCATTGATCTTAACTCATGCATGTGAGGTCTGCAGAGCTTTAGATGTTCTGGGCTCCTTTGGTACCTCCTGGGTGAGTCGATGCACTCTAGGAGTAATTTTGGTTGGTATGGAACACCAAAGGGTTCAAAATGAAATAAGTGAAACATTATGAAACAATTATCTACTTGAACAAATAAGATATAAATATTCAAAGTGACAATGGAATTGTGAAGTAAATTAAAGCTTACAAAATGATCTCATTATGGTGAAATATTTTTCATTCTTTAAAGAAAATAAATTGTATAGTAAAACATTTTTCACATTAACATTTTTCACAAGAAATTATTTTTGAGGCATTATAATTTAATTCCAGCAGTGTTTATTTTAAAACGTCATTTTTTTTAGACTTTTATTTCATAATGGTGTTTTCCTCAATGGCCTTTTGGTTTCATAATAACACTTTTCAGCAGAATCACTTCGCCTGCCGATCAGCGCCTGTGGGTTTGACCTGCATCCCCATTGGCTGATCCTTAAAAAGTGAGGCGATTGGCTGACAGGCAGAACCAGACTTACACTGTTGGTAAAACCAGGCTAGAACCGAAGCTGCAGGTAGCATCAGAAGTGACCAGAAGTCGTAGAAAAAAAATCTGACTCGAAGCCACCGATGTGTTTCCAGCATAAGCCACACAGGGATCCTTCCTTCGGCGGTGCACACAAACAGGTAAACTAGCGAGGACTGTCTCCAGGGAACACGCAGGAAGAAACAAAGCAAGGCCGGTAAACAAGACGAGACGTTCTGGCAGACAGTGGTTGAGGGAGGCGGGTGTAAATGGGGAGAGAGACAGGTGAGCCGAGTTGGCACTAATTAGTGCAGCAGGTGGAGCTGATCAGGTGCAGAGTGCTGGCTGTTAGATGACTGAGCTGATTGGTTGGAGTGGAACAATAATCAGCCCAGAAAAATCCAAACAAAAACCTAAATCATGACAGTTTACATTGTCATTATTTTTAAAAATATACTAACGTCTCAAACCTTACACCACAAAATATCCAAAGACTTTCTGCCGCATTGATGACGGGGTAAGCAATGGTACGCATAAAGAGTTCATATGAAAGGAAGTAGATCTATTGGCATGTATAGATGTAAGATCCGATCTGCAATCTGCTGGGTTTCCTTAGATAGGAAACCTTTTGACTGATATGTCTGTGTGATTTAACTGAACTTGACTCAGTAAAGAGCCTTGAGATGACTTTTTGTGAATTGGCGCTATATAAATAAAATAGAATTGAATTGTGTTATGGGTTCATTAAGTAAAACTGATGCCATTTGTGTTTCCAGAGGGGGTTGGGTTCATGTGACAGTGATACAGTGAAGGACTGTGGGATGAAGCAGAAAAACATATGTAGTTGTTCTATTTTATTTATTTTTTTGCTGTGTCAAATGTCTTCAGCTTCAGAATAAAAGTCCAGTTGTTTTATTTTTTTTTTACGTTTTTTTGGATGTTTGCGTACTAAACCGATAGTTGGTGTTTTCCAGTGTTACTGTTATGGGTGAGAAGCTGAAAAGTTCCAAAATCCCTGGGATATTTGCAGCGACTGACTCATTGGAGGAAGGATTTTTTTGTCTTCAGGCTGAGGAACGAATGTTTGGGAGGAAATTTAGTGAACAACTCATTCTGTTTCTGGGCTTGAGATCAACTAAACTGCACAAAGCTGGAAAGCCAGAAAGATATTACAGAACTCAGTTAAACAGAACACTCCAGACAACAAATCAAAACCAAAAATTATGAAACTCAACAAAACAAAATGGATATTTTCAGTAAAGAACGCAACAGAAATATGTCAGGGGAAGCTTAAAAGCGCTTTATCTGCCATAAGAATGTTGCTTTCCTTTTTAATATATTTATTTTTCAGATTAATATGATCAATTTTGTAGTTGATGAAAGTTTTATTGTCATTTCTGTTATGCTATTTTGTTTTTTGTTTTTACCTTCATGCGATCATGTGGAAATAAAAACACAACACGAACAAATATTCAGGTCTCTTCGCCTTCAGTCAGATGTTAGATATTTAATGGGAGTAAATCTGCAGCTTCAGGTGTTAAGTGGTAGTACAGGCTCTGTTACGTCCATCTGGATGAAGATTTCACGGAGAACGCATCTCCAAACATCATCGGCGCTCAGCATCTTCAAACCACAAGCGGCGCACACATCAGCAGAGATGTTCACGCTAAAATCCACCCAGATTCACCCAATTAAAGTTCGGCTCTGCGCAGAAAACAGGCTGACATGCAGCATAAACCTGACTGGGACAGGAGCAGCAGAGATGGCTCCATCTAACGCTGGACAGTAAGAAACCTGTAGTGTGTTTGTCAGGTGGAAGCAGTGCATTAAAGAGGAAAAAAACACCCGCAATAGGGTTCAGCTCAGTGTTGGTGCAAAGGTCAGGCGATTACAGTGCAACGGTCTCTTCCTTCCTCTTCAGGAACAAATCTTGGAAACAACAATATAAAAAAAGAAGAAGGGAACAAAACAACATTTGCTTGTTTTTGATGCTCCTCGACACATACAACAAGCGTACAACATTTCATCCAAAAGAAAAACCATAAAACTGTTTCAAATATCCACTCACATTTTTCTCAGAGCTGTCATGTCTCTCTGTATGTATTCACCCACCCAGGACCACACATGGAGAAAGTTTTAAGGGGAAACTACTGGCAGTGGGAGATTCAGCTAATGATCGATGAATAAAAAACAAAAAAAGGTTATTTTTCAGACTTGAAGAACCAATTGTTTGAATCAGGTCAGAGACTGAAACCTGATTTGTTGTGTCTGATTATGATATTGTGATATGCCTGATATCTCTAATTACACTTACAGTTTCTTGCACCGCATAAACTTTTTGGACATTTGGTCATATTGCCACAACAAACATTGATGTATTTTCTGGGAATTTTATGTGACACAAAGTGCCTTAATGTGAAGCAGAAAGTAATTATTATTATTATTATTATTATTATTATTATACTACAAATAAGAAGTCTCAAAAGTCGGGTAAAACCAGATGTCGACTAACTAGTATGAATAAATTGCGACTTACATCATCACACATAATCCCCGTGGTGAAACACGGTGGTGGCGTCATGATGTGGGGATGCTATTCTTCAGCAAAGAGAGAAAAACTGGCCAGAAGTGATGGAAATATGGATGGAGCTACTGTAAATACAGGCTAATACTGGGAGAAAACTTCTTAGAGGCTCCAGATGTTCACCCTCCAGCAGGAATACAACGTTAAACATGCACCCGGTGCCACAAAGAGATGGCTTGCATCAAAGCATATATATATATATATATATATATATATATATATATATATATATATATATATATATATATATATATGTTGGAGTGGCCTACTCAAAGTCCAGACCCAAATCCGATTGAGATTTTGTGGCCAGACTTGAAAATCTGCGATCAGAAATGCTCTACATTCAGTCTGACTGAGCTTCAGTCATCCTGCAGATACAAATGTGCGACACATGAAAGATTTGCTGCTGTATTTGGAGTGAAAAGTGGTTCTGCAAAGTATTGACTCTGTAAATGCTATATAAAACCATGCACAATGTCCTTTAATTTGTAAATAATGCACAACTTTGCGTTGGTCTAGATCATAAACCCCAATAAAATACATTAAAGTTTGTTGTTTTATTGTGACAAAATGTTGGAAAAGTTAAATACTTCAGTGAGACTCTGTAAGCGAGACGCATTTAGGGACGCCAGAAGTTCTTCCTGATGTGTAAAGTGGGAAGGGTCTTGATTCGTTAGTGCTTTCCTGAGTTGTTAAATACAAAATAAAAGTCTGAGAGTTACAAAAAGAATCCCAACGTTTTTTTGTTTGTGGAGCTCCAGCTCCATTTTCGTGTGGACCGGTTCTGTCTGGAAGCAAACAGAACCTCCTGAGAGCAGAACCTGCACAAGAGGAACAGTGACATCCAAACTGTATAAGTGCAGTCAGAAAGTCGGAGCCTTTGGTTCTGTTCGGTTGGACTCGTTCCAGGCTGAAATAATTGTTTTTTTTGTTCATGTAGTGTGACTAAAAAAAAGCATAAATGGAAGAGTTCTGCATTTCAAACAGCCGCTTCCTACATTTCCTGCTTTTCCTTTCATCCGTCAGCAGATGAAGAGTGAACCCTCAGCAACACTACCGTTTAAAATCACCTCCAATCACTCACATCCACTCTTCGTATTTGGAGTCATTATTTTTTTTAGTTTGGTTCGTTTATTAGTGCAGTTCTGCTCAGTTTGCTTCTGCAGCTCAGAGCCGTCGACCGTTCCTGTTCGCGTCTGTCTGCTCAGACTATCCTCCACTGCAGGACGCTCATGTCCTTCCCGCCGGTCGACACCAGGTAGCTGTCATCATAGAGGAAGCTGACGTTTGTCACGTGGCTGCTGTGGCCACGGTAAATGTGGCTCGGAGCCTGGAAAGGATAAAAAAAAACACACACACACTTCATCAAACAGTTCTTAATAAAACCGATGCTAATGCTCACATTGGTCGCCAGCGGTGGTTTTTGCATGGATGCAGCTCTACCGCTCCCCTCTCTCCACAAATAACTACATACACCGCCCACAAAAGCATACTTTGTATTATATGATCTGCTAAAATCTGTTTCATACTTGTCTTGTTCAGCTAGAAATGTTCAAATCTTGTCCATACATCAAAATTTTTTGAAATATCCCTTTAATCCAACTCAGTTTTGATGCTACAGATAAGACGCCAACTTCATTTATACACCCACTACAGTACACAGGTATATTTATATGCAGTATATGCACTATGCAAAACACTGGGGGTTGCTAAAAAGATAACTTGTTTAGGGTGCATGTCACCTAGTTATTTGTTTTGTTTTGTTTTGGATTGCTAATGGTGTCCCTCCTGTTGCGCCACCCTTGGCAGAGAGCCACATCGTCCCCGTCAAAATGTGCTGCATTTGGAGTATCATACCCTGAACTGTGAACAGGGGTATGAGAAGAGGTGGACCTTCCCGAAATCATCTCCAGTAACCAGGAGGGTCTTGCCGTTGGAGCGGCACGCCGCATTGATGTCGGTGCCGTCCGAGCCGTCCGGCCACAGCCCTGAGGAGAAAAGAGCAGCAGAAACGTCTCATCAGGGTGAAACGTTCAAAACTTCATCCACTCACTGGCCTCTTTAATGAGCACACATCAGCCAATCACATGGAAGTAGCTCAATGCATTCAGCCCCCTAAACGTGGCGAAGACGACTTGCTCGAGTTCAAATTGGCCGTCACAATGAGGAAGAAATGAGAATTAAGGGATTTTGAATGAGCCTGGTCGTGGGTGCCAGATCAGCTGGTCATAAACCGATTACCTTCTGTAATTATGCAAAACCATCTCTTGGGTTAACAGAGAATGGACCGAAAAAGATGAAATAACCATCAGATGTCTGGATGAAAATGAATATCACTTCTGCCTCTTCTTAAATCAATAAATAGTTTGTTTTACTGATGGCATGATGTTGATTTTATTGTATGATGTACAATCCGAGGTTGGTATTATTACAGCATGACACGACGCCACCGACAAACTAAAATACAACAAATAAAACTCAATGTGACAGCAAGATGGAAAAACAAAGACATAAAGTTATATATATAACATGTAAACATACCTCGGTGGCTGATCCATGCTTAGAAGTAAAAATAATGACCTTACAAACAATCTTTAGCATCCTTTGACTTCTTTTAACGTAAAGTAGCCCTTCTGGCTAGAACTTGTCGTGCCAGAAGGGCACGACAAGTTCCCTTCTGGCGTGCCAGCACAACCAACATGACCCAACATGACCATGAAAGTTCCCACCTGAGATTTTCAAAATAAATGTCCCAGTGTCTGTCTGTCAAATGGACAGCAGCTTGATTAACCAGTCCCTGAAACCCGGGCATGCAGGATAGCATCTCTGAACACACAGCACAACAAGCTTTGAAGCGGATGACCTACTGGGGCAGAAGATCACACCAGACGCCAAAAAAATCGCTGTCTGGTCCAGCTAATCTCAATTTCAACCTCAACTACAAGACAGTGGAGTTATGATTTGACTTAAAATATAGGGATGCATCCATTCTTTCTATCTTATAGCAATAATTTGTTGCGTTGTAGTGGGGTTATGATGGTTGGGGCCCACATTGGGGATCTGTGAGAGGGGAGGAGGCGGCGTCTTACCAAACACCTGAAAGCCCAGAGTGCACGTCTGAGTGAACCACTCGATGTCCCTGGTGGTCTCCGCGCTGACGACCTGCTTACACACTGATGGGATCCCTGTGGAGAGAAGATCAAACCCCAGGACAGAAGATGTGTTACAGCAGCGTCAGGAGAGCACACTCTGCTGCAATCGTCTAACTCTTTAAATATCCTGATTGGTCAGAAGATGGAGAATATCTTTTCTTTTTTACGCTTTTTCATCGTTATCAAAAGAATTAACACTTTGTTTCATAGCATAATTAACTCTGATTAACCTTTTCTGACGCTTAAAAACAGCAGTAAAAGTGTTAAAAATTGTTTTGATGTGAACCCAGTAACAGTTTGGACCAAAATCTCTGAGAAATGCATCACCTACGCTGCAAAAACAGAACTAAAAATAAGTAAAATTTTCTTGAAATGAGTGTATTTGCCCTTGATTTGAACAGGTAAACAACATGATCTGCCAATGGAATTAGTATTTTGTCTCCTAAAATAAGATAATTAGATATTCTGCCCTCTAAATAAGATGATGGAGATGAGTTGTTCTTATTTTAACTGCAAAAATCTTATTCCATTGGCAAATCGTCTTATTTACCTGCTCAAATCATAGAAATTGCACTCATTTCAAGAAGATTTGACTTATTTTTTTCTTTAGTTTTCACAGTGTACCACTGTAAATGAAGTTTGCTTCAAGATTGACATTATCATCATTATATAGCATTTTTTTTAGCATAGTTTATCACTCAAATAAATCTTTCATACAGAGAGTGTGAAAAATATCGGCAACAAAAAAATAAATAAAATAAAGCTACAGCTAATCATGCATTAATTCACAGTTTCTAGATGAACGTTTCAGCGTGGCGTGCAGGAAGTCATACGTACAGTAGAGAATCTCATAGTCGCCGGAGTTTGAGACCAGGTACTGGGAGTCCACAGACCAGTCCAAATGGGTGATGAAACTGGAGTGACCCTGGTGAACGAGTCACATAAACAAAGTTAGCGACGCCTCAGAGAGGGAACTGACTCAGGAATGTTAACAGTCTCTCTAGAAAGATGTGGTTCGTCCACTAAGACACTCTGAAGAAGAGGGAGCTCACCGAGCACTTCCCAACCCGACTGTACTTCCTCCCATTTTCTGACACAGCGTAGATGTAAATGTAGTTGTCGTGGGAACCGATAGCCAGGAAGTTACCGTCTGAAAAAACACAGAGTCACGTCGTTTAGGACTACTCCTGCAAAGTGTTCGCTGATCTCCTCAATCCATTCATTCTGAGGCTCAGCACCTCCGACCAACCAGGTTAATATCTGATAGGAAAGGGAAGCATTGTGAGGCGTTTGCATTGTAACAGTTCCACTGGGTACACCTCGTCTGAGAGGACTGGACTCAGCTCCCACAGATGCAGTAAAACCAGATCACCTTGGTCAGGAGGAGACCCTTTCAAAGCACTTTTTTCTGTGTCCACATGCAGGCTGGCATCATGAGACAGTTCAGCTGCAATGTTAGGCGTCTCACTGGTCCGCTAAATATAAACGCCTGGTGGTCAAGGTTGTATCTTAAAGGGACAGTGTGTTAACCTGACTCCACCAGATGGATTTGCTCTGCATATCCATCTGGAAACCTTCCGTTGAAGTAATTTTCGGAAGGGGCGAAAATACTGGTTAGCTGATTGGCCTATGTTGGTGATAGACGGGCCAAATAAACCAATCAGATCAACAAAGCATATAACGTACTAACAGCGACGACGAAAACACAACCACAAGCTCTTGCGGAAACCAGTCGGGAGAAGAGCAAAAACATCTTTTCCTCTGAGAAAAGCCTCCAGAGCAGCGTTTTGCTCTTCTTTCAGTGAAGAAATACTCTGTAATTCCGATAAAACTTGCTCTATAGCCAGGCTAACGCTAGTTTCATCGGCTGAAGCCGGCATGTTCTTTAGACTGAACTGTCGCGCTTCTCGTTGCGTCACACCTCAACCCGCCTCAATGCCAACGCTGATTGGACGTTCGTTTGGTGAACGGCTCCAAATTTTCCTTAACGGAAAGTAGCCAGACTGATCTGCGAGTGAAACCTTGAAAGCTCGCGAGATCAGGATGGTCTCACGAGGCTAACAATGTGTAACTAATTTGGCTTTTAATCAGCAAGAATCAAGTATTGCTTTTATAAATACATATTCTGCCACAATCTAATAACCATCCATCCATTTTTCAACATGCTTATCCCTTGTGGGGTTGTGAGGGGTGCTGGTGCCTATCTCCAGCTGTCGACTGCCGGTTGTCAGCTGGGCGAGAGGCGGGGTGCACCTTGCACAGGTTGCCAGTCCATCGCAGAAGTCTAATAACCTCACATCAAAAATTAAAGCGTTGTCATAACTTATAATTAGTAGTTTATAAATACGTAGGTGTCTGTGTGCCCACTGGGAGGCGCCATGTTGTGTCGCTATTTCTGATTTCAGAGGCTGAAAGGGGACAAACTCGTCCGCCTATCTGTCATCTATATGAGGACGTGATGTCGGTGGAGGAGGAGGAGAAAACAAGCAAAGACGACCGTAGATCATTCTATTCGCTGTTTTCTGTTGAAATGGAGGACCATCCATATTATTTGGCCAGTGAGAGGGAAGAAAAAGTAACCAAGAAAAGAAAAATAAGTAATAAATGGGAGAAAACGAGAGTCTATATCAGCTATTATTACCAGTGGAGATGATTAATGAGGGAGTGCAGACTCAGAACTGATATGGAGGTTTGCTGGTTTTCTGCTGGTCAGTAGGTAAGTTGATTCAATCTAACAGTGAAGTTTATTTTAGGGTATATGTTAGAAACAGGGTAGTGTTGTCCAGCTACTACTCTGTCTTCCCGTGAGAGACGGCTCGTTTGTTCATCTTGTCTTCCTCTCAGGGAGCGTGAGGGAGGGAGGCGGAGGGATATCAGCCGCCGGTTCACTGCAGTGCAGCAGCGAGACCTGGTCTCTTTACGCATGTTTATAGTAATTTCTTTAGAGCCCAAAATAAGCGACTGCACGTTCAGAAATGAGCCCAAAAACCCCAGACTCACGGAATTTACAAGCAACTTCAGAAAAAGACTTGTCAACAGTGCCAAAAACCATTTCACATGATGACCGTAGCTATTAACTATTAGCAGTAGCTAATACACGGAGGACATGTTGAGATTTTCGCATTTATGATACTCCACGGCTTCTTTAGTAGTTATTACACGATTAACAGCAAGGTCATTTGTAATTCAGCGCACCACTAGATGGTGCCCCAGTGTGAAAATCTTACATGCCAGAAAAAGATAATTTTAATTGGAATTAAAGATTTTTGTTAGCAGATCAAGATCTTAGGATGAATCCCTTTACTGTTAGTGGTCATAATGTTATGGCTGGTTGCTGCATTAATCACATTTATGGGATTCAGCAGGTAAATAATACACCCAACAGTATAAAGTTGTTAACAGTCTAAATATTGGTTAAGGCTCTTCTTACTCTTCCATGAATATCAGCTTTTAGTGGGAATAAACATCATAAACCAAACAATTTAAAGCCTAAAAAACGGATTTTATCTTTTGACTTTTGCTGCTCCTGTGTTTGTCTTAAGGAGGCAAATTAAATATAGCACCATGGCTGCATGAAGGGCTCCAGACTACAGGTAAAACAGAGAAACTCCCAGGGAACCAGCTCACCTGGCCCGTAGCGCATCACCGACAGCTGTTCATTCCCGTCTGTGTGAACCGTAACTAGATCCTTTGAATCTGTGTCCAGCACCAGCCACCTGCAGCACCAGAGACACAGAGAGGCTCCATTCAGCATCACGATAAAAAAACAACCTTTTTTGAAACAATGATGTGGGAAGTGAACACTTTAGCAACGCTCACACACCTGCCAGTCTGGGTTCCTACAGCAACCACTGCTCCTGATGGGTGGAAACCTGCTGACTGGGCTGTATCCTATAAAAATAATGGTGATAAATAAATTAGGAATTACTCTACATCCACTGTTGTCCTTCCACTGTCTTCATCCATGCAGCCTTTCATTCACCACTATGTGTAAATATAAATCTGCTCACTGCAAAAATGGAACTAAAAATAAGTAAAATTATATTGAAATCAGTGTATTTGTCCTTGATGTGAGCAGGTAAATAAGATTATCTGTCAATGGAATGAGTATTTTTACCCCCAAAATAATATAATTAGATATACCTAATTAGATAAAATTAGATAGATATAGATACATCTAATTAGATATAATTAGATAGATATACTGCACTTGAAATAAGATGATGGAGATTAGTTGTTCCTATTTTAAGTGCAAAAATCTTATTCCATTGGCAGATCATCTTATTTATCTGCTCAAATCTAGGACAAATTCATGCATTTAAAGAAAATGTTACTTATTTTTAGTTTTGTTTTTGCAGTTTTGACGGTGACCCAACATGTTCGGGAAGAAATCAGCCTGTGGACTAAGGTTCACATAAGAAACAAAGCAAAGAAGATTTTCTGAACAGAACCAGTAGACAGGATGAAAAAAAAAATTGGCTAAAAATAAATATTTGAGCTGTATATAAATCCTTGAATAAACATAAGACACAAAAATGTTCAAAAACAAAGCTTTTTTCTGCAAAGGTGTTGGTAAAAGACCGGTTTAGAAGCCAGCCAGTCAAAGTTTTACTGCTGTGTAATTCCCATAACGGACTCCAGGGGGCAGTGTTGACCAAACCTACCTCCAAGGTTTTGGTCCAGATGAGCTGATGAGTGCTGGAGTCCCAGAGGCAGACCTGCCTGTCATATCCACAGCTCAGGAACTGAGGCTTCCAGGGATGAACAGCCAGACCCCATAACTCATCAGTGTGGCCCTGCAGAGGAAGATCTATTTTTTTAGTACTCAGCCAGTCATAGCGACAAAATATGAAAATAAAAACGAAACGGTTGCTTTATTGGATGGTATTTATCTCAGCACATTTACCTGAGTTATGGGTATGAAATCCCCATCCAAGCTGCCCTGCAAAACAAAGTTCTTGGTGGTGCCGATGAGCACAGTCTCCCCTCTGCCCTCTGCTATGGTTCTGATGGGACCAAAGGATTCAAGAACCTGCAGAGATAAAACAAGCAAAACATAAACCAGCTGCTTATCTTGAATCCAACATGGCAACACAGCCATCACTTATGAATGAGTCTTCTATGAGGAGTTGTTTGCGTTTCATTGAGGGTTTTTAGACAATTAACGATCCGTTTGAAACCATGTAACTCAGATTTAAAGACTTTGACTAGGCCGCTCCATTCAATTTCTAAACCTATTTTCTAGAGGCAGATAAGTTGAGTGTGGCTATTTTTTTATGTGTACTTCGTGCCGTGAAGATCCACCGTCATAATTTATGCAAAAAATTACAGAAAATGTATTCACTTGGTTTGGATTATTCAAAATAGAAAGGAGTGTTTTGTTTCCACACCTCAACCGTTTGGATCTGCTGGTAGCTGCCGTCCCATGAAACGAGCCGGCGGTCCTTCCCTCCGGACACCAGCGTGCCGTTCCTCAGCATGCACACTGCAAAGATGCTGCCCTCGTGAGCTCCCTGGATGACGCGGCTGATGCGATTAGTGCCTGCACAAGTGAGATGGGAGGAGATGGATGAGCAGGCTCTCTGTCAGTGGGACGCTGATTGCTTAAGGAGGGCAGGGAGACAGACAGGAGGCTGATCAATAGATTACACCGTGAGTTTTCCCATAAAACGGTCTGCCCACATGATCTATTGTCAGTGTGACTTTGACCTGCGGTCTGCTTCACCGCAGCAAAACCTGTCTGGCAGCTGGAGATCAGAAAAATAGACATTTTCTGATCCTCCAGCTCTCAGACTTGATCACTTTCACGCCTTTGTCTGCTAAATCTCTGCAGATCCTCGGTACCTTTTCCCCACACCAGGATGTTTCCACTGGAGTCTCCGGTGATGGCGTCGCCGTTCTCGGCGAAGGTCACACATAGAACGAACTTGGGCTTCTCCTGTTTCTGTAACACGACACAGGAACACGTGAGTGGTTTCCGTTCAGTGCCTGCTTCCACCACACAGGAATTCACACATCATTACAGATATGAAACTTTTATTCTTTTATGAAGACGATCATTATACACATACGAAAACACAAGATCTGACCTTTCACACGCTTTTGACTGTTTTCTCTGAACATCCCTGACTGATACTCTTATTTCTAGCCACAACAGCCTCTTACCCACATGAATCTGCAACAAGAGTCTTATTTCACCCAGAAGATTTATGTCTAAATGCTTGTGAATACTATAAAAGTGTCTCTCACTGGGATTATCTGATGTTTGTTGTTTTTGATTCTGCAGAAAAATATATATTTTTTATCGACACGATAATTTGAAATAGTAACTTTTTAATTCGATTGATTGATTAAGTTTTTTTTTTTGCGCCTACTCTGCCAGTTTCTGGCTGCTCACACGTAGCTCTGCAGGAAGGTTTCTCCCTGTTAAAAAAGGGAGTATTTCCTTCCCACAGTCGCCACATGCTTGCTTGCTTGCTCTATATGAGGAATTGCTGCAAAGTCAGCAACTCCTTAGATAACCTTTTATCTGATGGAGCTACGTTGCATTACAACTAGGGTCGAATTTAAATGTAACGGAATTAGAATCTGATTTTATTCGATTTGTATAAATCAGGTATATTTTAGTTTTTAATAAAGTACATAGAGATTTGACAAGACGTAAATAAACTCAATTAAACTTGTTTACAATGTTGGAAACCTTAAATGTGTAAGTAGCTCCAGTCAGGAGTTAGTTTATCTACAATGATCATTTATTTGCATTTGTGGAGTTCATGGAGTTTAAACAATGCAGTAAGAAAAAAAAACAAAAAACAAGACAGACCTTTTCTTATTGGCCGTGTAATGCACCAATGTGCATTTTACTATAATTAAACTCCCAAGTACTTGTATATCTAATTTAAAAGAGTTTTTTAGAGACTTGAAAAGGATAAAAAATGGGCTGCCAGCTACCAAGGAAGCTGTGTGCTGACAGAGAAACAGAACAAAGAACCAAGATGTTTTTGAACAATTAAGGTCCAAACAAACCTGGTAAACTTGAAAGATTTGGTTGTGATAAACGTTTGTGTGTAAGTCACAAGCTTTGCCATGTTTGTCTAATATTGGTGTGAAGTTACATTAAACCTTCACACCGTCAGAATGCTCATTGTAACTTAGTGATTTTTTTAAGACGGATGTAAAACAGTTCCAGAGCGCTCCAGACTTGGACACCAACCAAACATCCAATGACCTGAGCCGCTGACACAGAACCCCAGAACGGCCTTCAGGCTCGGGACTGAAAAGCTGTTCGACTGAGCTTTTCCTCGTCAGCGAAGATGAGAAATGGGACGTTGAAACCTATAGACGTTTACTGTATATTTACCATTACAACATCACGTGACCTGGGTTACGTCACTGCACATGCGCACAATTGGTCAAAGAGCCGAAGCAATGGAGCAAGTGTGGATCTCCCAGCGTAGTTGTGAAAAAAAGACCAAGATCAAGCGTAAAAAAGGCGGGAGAAGATGTTTCTAACGGTTTTCCGCGAGGAATTACAGCACGGTAAGCTTGGTCGGGACTTATTCAGTCAATGGCAACCATCTGGGTTTCTAACAGTTCTGCTGTACTGTCAGTAGACGGCGCCACATCTTTTTTATATCAGCTCATTGTGCCCGTTGCTGGGGTTCTATTTAGGCTCAAAAAGGACGATCAAAACACTATCTGGACGGACGCTTGGCGTATATAGACTTATTTTATCATATTTTTTGGTATAGGCAAATAACATGGCTATATACATTTAAACACTAAAGAGAGACCAAAACTTTAGACCTTTTGATGTTCATTTCTTATACAGAAAAAAAAATCTTGATCCTTTCAATGCAGGAGTAGTCAGCAGGGAAAATTGATTTCCAAATTAAATCTTTATTTTATTCGATTTTTTTTTTTTTAGAATTGACTTTTTCTAAAAATGTGTGATAGACTGATCATTTATGCATGTTAAATACTTTAATGATAGGCTATCGTGAGACTAGATGTTTGCCATTGTTTTTTTTTTTTCTTACCTCAAACAGGCCCTGCTTTTTGACCAGCAAGCCTTTCTCCAGAGTCCAGAAATAGAGATGAGACTTGCCACAAGTCACAACGACGTTGCTGTCAGTCGGGTGAAAGTCTGCAGCGAACACGGACTCGTTGGAGCACTGAGCAGATCCACGGAAAACAAGAAACAAGTTCATCAGATCAAACATCAGAGCAAACAAACTGTGCCATGAGATGCACGCACCTTGGCTTCAGCCAGTCTCTCCTCTCTCTGCCAGTCCCACACAGACAGGACGTGGTCGTTGGAGTCATCCACAACGCAAAGGGTGTTTCCTCCATTCTGATGTGTAAAACCACCCAAATACGTGTTTATTTAGTCGCACAGCAAGAGGGCTGAAAACTAACTCCAGTCAAAACTGGAACGGTGTCAAAGAGTGCCGGCCGGCCGGCTTTCCTTACCGACTTGGAGAAAGCCAGGCAGACAAGCGCTCGGTCAAAGAACCCCGTGCCCAGAACGTGGAGCGTGTTGAGGCTGACAGAGTCCCACACGCGGACGTGAGGAGCCAGCTGCTGCCAGAGAAAACACAATCCACCAATAAGCATCAGAGTACAAAGTTAGTTTCAGGATTTATGAATATTATATTAATTTTATGAAGCTCAATGTCACTTCAGTAAAGTAATGATAAGATAAAAAAGGAGACTTTACTTACTTTTCCATCTGAGGAGGTGCCTGCCACCTGCCCGGTCGCAATTGTGATTTTATCGGGGTGGACCGCCAGACTGGTGAAGGCAAAAAATACACATATTAATAGTTAGATTCCCATTTTTTAAACATCAAAAAGTTTATTTAAATAAAAGAAATAAGCTGCATGGTTGAAAGACATGACAAGTTGTTACATGATTTCTGATATGGGTGGGAAACATTAAAAGTTTAAACATTTTCTCAATGTTTCTTTTTTGGTATGGTTTATTCTTAGGTACTTGTTTATGTCATCTATTTATCTTTCTGTTTCAGTATTTCTATTAGATTCTGTTCCTGTTTTAGTTGTCTTCTGTTCGTTATGGTTTCAATAGTTCTGTTAGATCTTCATTCTCTTGATGCTCTGTCTTAGTTTAGTTAGGTCAATCCTTCATATCTGGCCATTCTCGTGTTTTCCCTGTTAGATTCAGTTCTCCCTCTGCCCCTGCCAGTTCATTGTCCCTCCCTCCCCTTCTGCTTAATTGCTTTACTCCTTTCACCTGGGTGATTTATTCCACCTTCTGCTCCTTCCATCCCCTCCCCTATTTATTCAGTCTGCTCCAGCATAACCAGTTGACAGGTCCTCCATCATTCTACTCAGTTGTAAGCATGCTTTTATATTGTAAATAAATCATCACCACCCAGAAAACAAACAAAAAAATGTCTTATTAAAAGAGGAAAAATCCAAATTGCAAACTAAACGTTGAACCTCCAAGACGAAGGATCTTTTCAGACGCCACAAACTCACTGTAACTGTGTCGTCCTGTTGTGTCCGAAAGGTGTCGGTACAACATTTAGCACCTCTTCTTGATCCGTGTGCCCGCCAGCGAGCAGATGCTAGAAATTAAAAGCAGGAAACATGTTTGGCTCACCATTTGATGTCGTCCGTGTGTCCTGTGTAGTGTCTCTGCAGCTGCTCGTCCACGTTGAACAGGACGACCACGGAGGCGATGAAATACACCGTTTCTCCTGTAGGAAGCAGGTACAGGTTGGAGCGACAGTCTCTGCCGCGGTAACCGTAGCTGAGTGGTAAGGGTCAAGGAATCAAGGCGCATTTCTCTAAAGCGATTCGTAGCATTTTGCAGAAAAAATGCACAATTAAAGCATGAAACGTAAAGAAAAAAGAATTATTAAATGGTGCCGTTCAATAAATGTGAGGAGTGATAAAATGAGGGTTTTAGCTTTTATTTTGCAAAGAACAATTAAAAAGGTGGTGTGCAGTTTGATTTTTAACCGCCTTTAACCTGATGCCAGCAAAGCAACATAGTGACATTAATTTCCTCCAGCAGTCCACCTGTGTGTCATTTATTCTCGGCATACATGTACCCATTGTGTGTCAAGAACTCAGAGGTTCGTTAGAGAACATCAGAGAACAAACAGCTTCACGGAGACCAAGGAACACATTTTGAAGCAGGGTTAGGTTATAAAGCAATATCCCAAGCTTTGGAAAATCTAATCAAGCTCTGTTCCTCCTGGTCCATCCTCTCTCCATCTGCAGATGGAGAGAGGATGGACCAACTGCAGGCCTACTTAAACATGGCCGTACACTTTGACTGTCAAGGAGAGCATCAATCCCAAAAGCTGCTAAAAGACCCACGGTAGCTCTGGAGAAGATGCAGAAATCCAGCAAAGTGGGATAATCTGCCCACAAGATACTTATTAGTCACGTCCTCCTGAAAATAGGGTGTGTACATTTAGCAGAAAATGTTTCTACTTCTACTTCTGGTACACTGCAAAAACAGAACTAAAAATAAGTAAAAATTTCTTGAAATTAGTGCGTTTGTCCTTGATTTGAGCAGGTAAATAAGATTACCTGCCAATAGAATGAGTATTTTGACCCCTAAAATAAGATAATTAGATGTACTGCACTTGAAATAAGATGATGGAGATGAGTTGTTCCTATTTTAAGTGCATAAATCCTATTCCATTGGCAGATCATCTTATTTACATGCTCAAATCAAGGATAAATGCACTCACTTCAAGAAAATTGTAGTTATTTTTATCAGCTCAAAACTAGAACATAGACGTTTGTGGTAAAGTGACTAAATGTAAAAAGTTGAAGGGGTATGAAGAAAATGGCACAGCTACAAACCTTGCCATAGTAAAAAAAAGAAACTACACGCTACCCTGAACACACCATCCTCATATTGAAACATGGTGGTGGCAGCATAGTCCTGTGGGGAGGCTTTCCTTCAGCACGGATAACAATGTCTGTCAGAGTCTGTTAGAGGCTGCAGAGGTTCCCCTCCCAGCAGACCATCCACCCTGAATTGAAAGGGTTAGATGAAAGCATACTGTTGTGTTAGAATGGCCTAGTCAAAGCCCAAATCCAATTATAGACAACGGAGGGTCTGTGAAAAGATTTTAAAATGTTGGTATCAAGATGGAAAAGCTGGGAGAAAGACCTGAAGCTGTATTTGCAGCGAAACGTGGTTCTACTCAGCGGTCTGGATGCAAAGCCTGCATTTGATTTCTGTTTGGGCTGTTTGTGGTTCCCTACTCAGTTTTCTTCTATTTTTTTTTTTTTTTTGGCCTTCTGGCCTTTTTCTGTTTCTGCCAGGTGCAACAGGACGCCACATTCACTCCTGACAAACAAAGAAAATAAGCAAGGATGGCCAAAAAAATTTGAAGAAAACAGAAATGAAAACCAAAACAGCACAAAGAGGAGCTGCTGACTGCTCGCGCCTTCGGCCCGTCAGCTGAGAGCAGGTCATTACCGACTCCAGGCGGCGGCATCACACGGTGAAAACAACCAACTCTGACAAGCAGGGGAAGCATCTGCACATTCCTCTTTCTCCGGCATCATGAGCTGTATTTATTATCTGCACACAATTACTCAGCAGAACCTTTTCAGCTTTTATCTCTGCAGAAGACCCTCAGGCCGCAGCGTCAGGATACACCCAGTCCAGTTTGAGCTTGTTGCTGGGCAGCTCGCCTCGGGCCTCCAGGCTGTAGCTGTCCACTTGGTCCTTAGGCATGAACATGGTGACGGGTCGGCCCTTCAAGAACATTTTCACATACCCTTCCTCTAGAAAAGGCAACAGAAAGAGCGTCATCAAACCATGCATTCATTTACAAACAGATTATTTCTGCGGGATGATGAATTCAGAGTTAGTGAGAAGTGAGGGGGGGGGGGCAAAGGAAGCACACACAGCGCTGGTGAGTTATGAGTGAGGTGGGTTAAAAAGCTGAATGTGTGCACAGGTTAAACGGCAACAGAACGATGTACGGTAATGGCAAGGTGGAGTTTTATTCTTGTTTTTGCTGTTAACAAAAAACCAAGCAAGAAATAACAGAACTCACAAACACAAACGGGTTTCTTAAACTGCCTTTTATTGGTAGCTTCAAACACATCCTTGTGAAAACAGAGGGCACAAAATGAACTTTAGCGCCTTTTAAAAACTCTGCAATATTCACCTCACAGCAGAGATTCAACAACACAACATGCAGACACAAGCAAGCCAGCTGAAATGACACATTCTCATCCGTTTTAAGCGTACCTTTTTGAATATATTGCATACAGAATACAAACACAGAAATAAAACATTTTACAACAAAAAGCTCATTAGAGACGACATTATTAACCTTTTAATTTTTCAGATCTAATTTAAAGCCAATAACTTGCCTAAAATAGTAATAATTCCAAGGCTGAGTGTTGATTTTAGCCTTTTAGGAGCTAGTAACAAATCTGAAAGTACTGGCTGGGGGATTTCACAGGGCTGCGGTAGCTGGGAGTGTAAAGAGGAGACAAGAAACTCTCCGACTTCAGCTGCAGGACACAGTTTGGGTTCTTTCTCAGCGAGGACACGGCGGCCCGTCTGCTGTCTGAGCTCGGTTTCAGGTTGGCGTCTAAGCGAGCTGTTAACAGCGAAGCTGCCGGGCCACGGCTCTTCGCCCGCTGCTTGGCCGAGCGACCGAGGTATATCTGCACTGTGACTACGGTGCGGACGGGGGAGAGAGGAAGAGGAGGAGGAGGAGGCGATGGAGGGAAGATAGATGCACGAAATTACTTTTTTACGTCATGTTGAGTGAAAGTAAAACACAAACTAAGCTGCTGCAGGAAGTTAGGCAGGGAAACTGAAACTATTATAAATCACTAACATCTCAAGGCTACTACTAAAAATTTTATGGACGCAACTGAAATCTGCAAAAAACTGGATTACCGTTTTCTTTTTATATAAATAGTCTTTTTTTATTTTAGCTTCAGTGGCTAAAAACATTGATTAGATTATATATAAAACACCTTGAGTGTGAGAAAAAGGAGCAAAAACAGAAGAAATCTTTGAGGAGGCAAACACTTTTGCTCAGCACTTTCAGCCGTGAAATATCTTTTGCTTCAAGTCTAAAGGGGGCAAAGAGTTAAAAGAGTCAGGTTTATCTGATAAAAGCCAAATGTTTCTTTAAAAATGAATCTGAGAACCTCTGAAGCTGTGTTCAGTCAGAAGTTAGGAGGTGAAATTAAAACGGAATAAGCTGGGAGGAATAAAGTAGCAAAGTTTAGGCAAGTTTGCTTCACGCCCGACCCAAAGACTTTTGAGCGATTTAAAGGTTTAGCTGCTGATCACGACGGCGAGGGAAGAATCTTGGCTGAGGATCATCACCATGTTTTCTTCCTCTTTCCTGACATTTCTCTTTGCGCCTCAACAAAGACAAACTAAATCAGACCTCTGACTGTCTTCGCTGCTTTTTGCTCGAAGGATTTAATCCACCTTTACTCTCCGCTTTCTTGGCACACGCTTTGGGACGAGTTGGGAAACAAAAAGCTGGAAGCTCAGACAAGATTCGATAGAAATCTCTGTACAAAATGCAAATGCAAATACCCGTTCCAGGTGCAGGGAGACTGAAAGAGCAGGGTCAAATCTACAGCAGGAGTTTAGGGGGAAAAAACAAAGCTGCGAGGCATTGGGCGGACATCTTTGTGCCGTTACTGTAGTGACAAAAAAAAACTGACCGGAGTGAAGCTGTGAGCAAACAGACGGGGTCTGAACACGTGAAGCTCTGCAAACACACTGACGCAGCTCTCAGTGGAGGTTAGGTGGGATGTTTGTGAGTTAGATTCTTTCCAGTCACAAAATATTCAAAGGGAAATTTTCAAACACAGCTCAGCAGTCCACTCCTGCGCCTGTCTGGACAGTTCTCTGCGTACTGCAAGGAAAAGGTTTGAAAACGTGCGGGGTTTTTTTTAAAGTTGACCTGAGAACAGAGGCTACATGTCTAAATAAATCCAAAGTAATTATTTGCAGCATTCAGAGACCTGTGAAGACAGAGGGGGAGGTATGGGGGGAGGTTGGAGGGGTCCTGGCCTACCTTTGCAGTGGGTCACACGTCGCATCCCTTGTAAAGGTCACAGAGAGACACACAAGCAGCAGATGAAGGCGGGCATCGCTTTCTCACCTCTCGGTGTGTCCTAAAGTGAGCTCCTGTTTCCTGGTGAACAGCAGCTTCTGTCCATGATGTTTTTAATAAACCACAGAGACCATTTCTTCCCTCTTCCTGCTCATTAATACATCTTTTTTTTTTATCTGTACCTCCATTTTCAGTGTTTTGCACAAAACAAATACATTAATTTAATCACCTTAAACCAGCAGGATGCATGTTTGTCCAGAAACTAATGCATATCCTGCATCTATGTTTAGTATTACAGTACGTGTGGCATTACAGCTAGGTTATGCTATCTAATGAGTTCAACAGGAGCCATAAGGACATCTGAATATATTTTAATCTGACAGTAATCTTTCTATATTAAACACCCCCTTCTTGGTACAACTAATCTGTAAACACTTTATAAATCATTAATAACTGTTTAATATGCATTAAAAAAGGGCAAGAAAGAGACAAAATAGAGACAAAACAGACCAGTTTCCTGCCAAGTAGTGAGCCAAATTTAAATTTGGCTAAATTGTTTCAAATTCTATATTTCATCTAGAGTTGCTTACTAAATAATTCCGTCTAAAGTAAAACCTTGTAAGCACAATAAGCATTTAATACATAATTCTGTACCATGACATATTCTACTTTGTGTCATGGTGTACACTTTACAATAAGGCTCCCTTTGATCGTTGTGGATGTTTACTATCCCGTGATAAAGTAGAGAATTACTTGGTAAAGAATTATGTTTATAAATGCTTATTGAGCTTACGATGTTTTACTTTTGAGTAAAATATTTAGTATAGAAACTCTAGATGAAATATATAGAATTGGAAACGTTTTAGCCAAATATGGATTTGGCTCACTATATTGCAGGAAAGCGATCAGTTTTGTCTCTTTCTCGCCCTTTAGTAATGCAAAATAAACAGTTATTAATCATTTTTAAAGTGTTTACAGATTAAATTATAATATGTCTACAAACTATTTATAAGACTCCATAAAGAGAGCACTATTGTAAAGTAGTGACCTTTTCTCCTTTAGAGTTTCATGCATTTAAATGTGGGGAGCCAATCTTTGGCCTCAAACACCAAAAGTGGGAAATTCTGCGTTTTTAATGTTCATAAATACCCTCAGCAGTCCATGCACTGCGCCCAGGTTTTTTCCAAAAAATCAACCGTGACCCAAAGATGGAAGTTCTGCTAAGCATCTGCAAAAAGCCTTGAAATGCATTTTTTTTATTGCAGCTGCAAAATCTGATGGCTAAAAATTGTGCAAAACCCAACTTTTATTCTGAGAACATTTCACTCAGTTGGGGAAAATGTTAAAAAAATAATTGTTTTTAGCAAAACAGTTTAGGTCAAAATTATTCTTTCCCCAAACATTAAACACAGTTTTTATTCATACTTTCTACTTTTTAGGGAATCCCTGACTTTCTGTTGCCTTGGAATCTTAAATATGACATGAAACTGTTGTCCATTTCTCTTAATAACTCTTCCAAATGGGAAAGACAAGAGAACATGACATTTAAATGAGGTAGAAGCAAAATGCTTTTCATCGATTCAATGTCATATATGGCATATATGAATACACTGTACTTATATATTTAGTACTTTAACTAAAGCTGCGCCAAAGTGCCACTGAAGTAACACTTTATTTTAAAAAGAAATGAACAAAAATCAATCTGATATGATCAAACAAGCCTAACTCACAAAATGAATTCATAAAACACAATAAAATATAGAAGTAGAGATGCTTTTTTTGTCTTCTAAAGTGTAAAAACTATAAACTAAGACATCAAGCTGCATCCATAGTTATGCAAGCCAATGGCTACAGAAAAGCTGCTCCTGATCTCTAATGGTCCTTGTCTACAGTCAGAGAAATCGCTATCAAGACTAAACCAACAGAAACTGTGACAAACAAGCTGGACAAAATGTATCCTCCAACACAAACAGCGAGGAGGAATAAAATCATCTCCAAAGCTCAGTGGAGCAGAACTGTAGCATCTTTTTAGTGGAAGATTGTGCTTCTGCAATAAAAAGGCACAGGTGCCAATCATTCACACCAAAGGCTTAAAGCAAATTTAAATCTGTGGGAGAATCTTTGGACGGAGCTAAAATTTAAGGTAACTGTATTTCATTTGTATATGTTTTTATTTTACCTGAAATAAAATTTAAAATAAAAAACAATCTTAACTGCATAAAATAATTCAGCGGAAACTAAACTAAAAAAGATTTCACCATGAATTTTAAAGCCAGGATGAGTCGTTATGAGATGAACGTGTTAAATGTGAAATAAAAAGATGATGGGAGGAATGAACGTTTAACATCGACGTTTACAGCAGGACATCACGGAGAGAGGCTGAGAGTGGTTCTCTGTGTGCAAAGCGCTCAGCGGGGCACACAAACCATAGCTGCAGCTAAATTTGGTATCCTCTAGGAAACAAACGAAACGCCGATCAATTCTGCACTCAGACTCTAAATCCTAAAGATGCAGAGATCTGTGAGAGACACAGAGAACCACTGAGCGTCTGCTGTAAACATGGTGGAGAAAGTGAAAGCTTTCAGACTGAGGAGCCGTGGACTCTTACCTGCATTGAACACCGGGTCCCTCTGTTTGCTGCAAAGTGAATGAGTAAATACAAAGCTGTCAATCAGCCAGCCAAGGTCAGATGAACCATCTCCTCTTCTCCACTCATAAGATTTAGAGACTGCAACACACTTTAGTTCAGAAGAATAAAAACCCAAAGCGCCCCTGGCTGAGGGCAACACGCCCGCCACGTGTCCTGCACTTTACCTGTCGCTCCTCTTGCCGCTGGAGTTGCTGCCCGTGGACCCGGCGCGGGTCCGGTTGCCCTTGGAGTCGCCCGAATCCTTGCGAGTGAGAGTTCCCACGTGTTCGTTTGAGTTGGCTCGCCTGACAGTGCTGCAGGGAGAAAGAGAAGGGTGGAAGCGATGAGTGGAGGCAGAGAGAATGACGAGGAACAGGCCGTAAAATGACCTGACATCAGCCTCTGTGAGCTTCTGTCATGATGTGACATCTGCCATCATGCACTGTGTCTTCATACCCCTTCAACTACATTTTAGTGTTTGTCACTTTAAACACAAATTCTGTCTCCTATTTTTGATTTGATCTTTGTTTTGGTCTCTACAAGCATTCTTCTGGCAAGCTAGCTAAAGTTCAGTCAGAGCTGGGCTTTAACTAGGCCGTTCTAATCCCCGATTTAAACCCTTCCAGCAGCTCTGGCCGTATGTTTAATGGCATCGGCCTCCACCACAGTCCATAGGGATGCATACCCTCAGCATGATGCTGCCACCGCCATGCTTCACAGGGCAGTGTTCGTTTTCCTCCATGTAGAACGTTCTGAAGCCAAATTTCTTCTCCAAACTCAAAACAGGACAACTTCTGGTTTTCTTTCACTGGATTTCTTTTTCTGCCGCTCCTCCATAAAGACCGTACTATTAGGAGGCCATGACTGATAGTCATTTTGTGGACAGAATCTCCCACTTCGCTGTATTTCTGCATGTCCTCCAGAGTTACCATGGGTCTCTTGACAGCTTCTCTGATCATTGATCCCCTTTGCCAATTTAGGTGTCCGGCCAAGTCTCTGGAGGTTTGTAGTAGGTCCATCCTACCTACCTACTACAGGTAGGATGGAGAGATGTGCAGAGCCAGGTATATTGTTTTATAACCTGTGTCTTAAACTTTTCCACAACTTTCTGCTGGGTTCCTTGGTCTCCACGATATTGTTTGTCCTGTAATTTTCTGTAAAGAACCTGTGAGGCCTCTGAGTGAGATTGAATACAATGTGAAACAAGACTTTCAGATTTTTATTGTAAAAGATTTTAAAATTCGTGCATCACTTTCCTTCCACTTCATAATTATGCTCCATTTTTTTTGCTTATCACATAAAATCCTAAAAAACGCTCTGAAGTTTGTGGTTTAAAATAAATTTGACAAAATGCAACACACTGCAAAAACGGAACTTAAAATAAGTCAAATGTTCTTAAAATTACTGTATTTGTCCTTGATTTGAGCAGGTAAATAAGACTATTTGCCAATGGAATAAGATTTTTGCACTTAAAATAGGAACAACTCATCCCCATCACCTTATTTCAAGTGCAGGATGTCCAATTATCTTATTTTAGGGGTAAAAATACTCATTCCATTGGCAAATAATCTTTTTTACCTGCTTAAATCAAGGACAAATACACTAATTTTAAGAACATTTTACTTATTTTTAGATCCGTCTTTGCAGTGCAGATTCAGATACTACATCCATTGATGGATGATATCTAAAATAAAGTTTTTAGTCATCTGTTAGTGCTGTTGATCTATGTTGCTCTAAACTAAGTTATTAGGAATGTTTAGGGGTAGGAAGTTCGTCAGAAGGTTGGTGGTTTCAGCGTTTTGTTAAAATGTTTCTGGGGGGGAAAAACCCAAAACGCTGAAGCCCAGATCTTTGCCTCTAGGAGAAAGTTTTGGGTGTGCATGAAAGAATAAAACATTTTGGATCCCGATGAAGTAGATTATATAAACTAATAGCTAAAAACAAGAAAATGACCCCCTAAAAGCAGCTAAAATTAGTTAAACGTGCTTTTAATTTTTAAGGAAGATGACAACAGAGAAAGTGAGGGGACATTTTTAATCATTAATCTTTCTGTGCTTAGCCAGGAAACTTGCTTTCAAAGGGACAAAAGAAAAAAAAAATCATGTTTAGGGCATTTAATGTGGTTATTGGCACAGAGCATTAAGCTTCAGGAAGGGCCACATGTTTGGAGCCGGTTCTGCTGCTATGCTGCTGCAAATGTGTTTCTATTTTAATCATTCATTTTATGTTTTCAATCTATCTTTAAGATCATGTTTAAATATTTGTATTTGCATGCATAGCTATTTTATATGTTGCTAATTTCAGAAGTTTTAGAGCTCTGTTTTGGTAAAACCTTGTGAGTCATATGCAATGTAATTTCATTTAGAAGGAGCCCAGCTGATGTCTATTTTATTCGATCTTATTCCCCTTTTAGAACAATTTGTGGGTAAAATAACAGATTCTGTTCAGATTGGAGAAACTGACCACTTCCTATCTACACAGAAAAGACACTAATTCTATTTCCCTGTTGTTTAAAAGCAAAAGAAACCACTGACAGCCTGTTGTTTCAAAGCCTCCTGATCCTGCTCCTAAAAACGTATAGAACAGTCCAGGCAACGCAATAAATTAAAAACGCTTCACTGCCTTGCAAAGCAACAAGCTGCACATTAGGCAGCAAACAAAAACCTATTTGCTCAGTCGGGTTATTGTCTGCATCAAGCCTGCTGGAAAAAGTAAAACTTTGCAATTTGTTAAAGCGCAAAACGATGAGATTGTATTTCTCCACCTAATGGCAGCATCGCATCCCCGCGGCCGGTTGTTTAAATCGGCATCATGTTGTCCGGGGATCTGCAGTCACTGTTCTGAGCTGAGCAGATCTGCATGAGGGCAGCCGCAACAAAGAAAAGAGCTCCATCAGCAGCCGGCCAGCCAGCATGCTCGCGGGTCGTCTAATCCAGCCGATCGGACGAAGGTCTGTTCAGATCCAAAAACTGGCCGCTGGCTCTGCCACCCCTTCTGCACAAACTGTGTGTGTTTGTCCTCCAAAGGACGGAGCAGCAGAGAGGAGCGACTGTTTGCTCAGTTTTTCCCGTGAGGAATCACGGCGCCCTAATTGGGCCGCTGGGCTTTGGAGGCTGCTGTTTGTTTGGCAGCGCCTAGTAAGACTGCGACAAAGCGTTAAGTTAACACAGCACAAACATCAACGGTGGGAGGAGGTTAGAATGAAAGCAGACATTTTTGTTCACAAGGGTTAAAAGGACCGAGGATGACGTTTTAAAAGGGGCGGTGATGTTAGCTGCCGTAAAGGCTGGGCGACTCTCACCTGAGGGACAAAATTCTGGTGGGAGGAGACAAAGAGGAGAAAGCGAAGAGACCGGATGTCCCAGGGAAGACAGACAAAAACATCAGAAGGAGACAGGAGATATGATCAGAAACGGGCTACAGGAGATGGGTCCGGGGAAAAAGGCGACACAGTGGATGAAGGAGAGAGGAGAAAACTGTGAACTGACTGAAAAAAATCTGGGTTTATTTCAACAATTCAATTCAAAAAGCAAAACATATATACATATTCATTACACACAGAGTGATGAATCTCAAGTGTTTACTTCTGGGAAGTTTAAATATTATGGTGTACATCTGATAAAACCCCCTAAATAAACTCTAACAAAATTAGAAATATTGCATAAGTGCAATAAAAAGTGATTTTTCCACACAGAAACATCCTCCCGTGGTCATGATATTACCTACACTAGTTGACTTGACAGACTGTCATTTATGACCTGCACATGGAGGGCAAGCTACAAAAGAAACCAGTTTATCCTAGCACGGTAAAGGAAAGTTCAGTGGAAGGAAAACATTTTGTCAGAAGGCTGACTGCGCGTAGAGTCAGGGATTCATAAACCTACAACAGTCACGTTCCTTGTGGTATTATAATCCTGAGTGAACGTCAGAAGCATCTTATCCTGAGCTAAGGAGGAAAAACGGATGAACTGTTGTTCTGTGGTCCAAACTCTCCTTCTCAGATACAACTTTGCATTTCATTAGGAAATCAAAGTCCCAAACTCTCGAGAGGCAGAGAATCCAAGCAGCTTGCGGTCAACATTTGCGGGACATTTCTGATGCTTATTTCATTTCCCTGCAGGACTTGGCATCCGCCCACACCGCCAGAAGAACCAACACCTGCTGTAATGATCATTAATCAACAAACTAAAATATAAACCCCGGAGGAAATCCATGGAGTACTGCCAGGGTGAGAGACGCCAGATCCAACAATCCTGATGCGCTGAAGGCTGCTTTTAAAGAAACCTGGGTCTCCTGAACGCCACAGCAGAACCACAGTGTGATGGTCTCCATATAAACTGCATAGTACAGAGAGACAAAGTTCTGCAAGTCCACGTTCTTATATTAAAATAAGTTACGATTGGTCTGATGCATTATTCTAATTTTCTGATAAAATACATTTTGGGCTTTAATCAGCTGTGAGCCAGAATCATCAGAATTAACAGAAACAAACCAGTCTGTGTGAACTGGTTAATAATCTGTATAATAACAATTTGACTTTTAGGGCTCAGTCACTAAAACAAAACTTTTAAGTCATTATCAGATTTATTGAAATTTGTCTGCAAAGCCTTGTTTACTGTAACTCACTGACTCAAAAATAAATGTTCTGTAAACTGTCTAAACGAGTCAAAAGACATGTAATAAATCAGATTTAGTAAATCTTTCCTCTCCAGGGAAACTCAGAGAGAGTTTGAAAGGGTTTTCCTCCCAGTTTTCGCAAACATAATTAAGCACAAACGTTAGAGTTGGGACATCTGTTCGGACTGTCTGCGGCTCTCATCTGATTATGTTAATGTCATCCAGGAGCAGGCAAAAGGCTCGCGTTCCCCTGGCACACATCATTTATGACTTGATCTGCTCGTGCACACACGCAGCAGTGACAAAGAAGCCTTGATTTGGTCTCAGCCCTGTTAAATGTCAGTGATTTGGCTCATAGTCAGCCTCAGATGTTAAGGTTAAAATGGTGGGAGAGAGACGCTGCGTCATGGCTGTGTGCACCGAACCTTTCCAGCCGTGTTAACCGGACCCCGGGAATCTATAAACCAACATCACCAAAGCTGGTGCACATCATAAAATCTGTCATCCGAGTAAAAGGGTGAATCTTTCATAAAAATAACTCAAAATAAATTAAACCGAAGAGGAAAACAACCTCCTAAATGTAGAGACCTGCTGAGAAGTGGTTCTTTGTTTCTTGTCCTAACCTTTTGTTGGTTGCTGGGCTGGCGTCCTTCCTGGACCCAGATCCAGCTGGGGAGGGCAGAGTGCTGCTGCCCTTCTTTGGCAGGACGGTCCCGTTGTTGACCGTGGGCCGTACCGGCAGGGTGGCGATCATCGGCCTGGCTGCAACACAAACGACGACAGCAGGTGAAGCACGGGCGTCGGCTGCAGCAGCAACATTGGAGATGCGGCTCTTTAGACCACAAGACATGTTAATAATATCAACCGGTGCGATGTCCCGGGAGGAGAAGACAGACATGATCCCACAGAGTCAAACCCTATGGGGTGAAAATATTTTGTACAACGTTTTATATGTTTGTAACATTGATCTACTGTTGTGACACTATCTGGGAGACCCTGTACTGCAAAATTGAACTAAAAGTAAGTAAAATGTTCTTGAAATGAGTGCATTTTTTCTTAATTTGAGCAGGTAAATAAGATTATTTGCCAATGGAATAAGATTTTTGCACTTAAAATAAGAACAGTTCATCTCCATCATCTTATTTCAAGTGCAGGATTTCTAATTATCTTATTTTACGGGTAAAAATACTCATTCCATTGGCAAATAGTCTTATTTAGCTGCTCAAATCAAGGAGAAATATATTTATTTCAAGAAAATCTTACTTTCTTTTAGTTCCCTATTTGCAGTGTGCTAAGCTTTGGACTTTTGTTTTTTACATTCACTGTGTGAAAGTACAGCACCCCCCAGACTTTCAGCGTTGATTTGGACATAATATATATTTTTTAAAGGATTTCTCTGTCGCATCGATAACAGTTTGAACTCTTCTGGGAAGGCTTTCGGCAAAGTTTAGGAGTGTGTTTCTGGGAATTTTCTGCCGTTTTTTGCAGAAATGTATTCATGAGGTCAGACACTGATGTTGGACGAGAAGGCCTGGCTCTCCGTCTCCACTCTAACTCATCCCAAAACTGTTCTGTTGGGTTAAAGTCAGGACCTCGTGCAGACCAGTGTAGTTCTTCTGCACCAAAATAACTCATCCATGTCTTCGCAGACCTTTGGCTTTGTGCACTGTTGTCACGTCGAAGCAGTAAGGAACCATCTCCAAACTGTTACCACAAACTTGGGAGCATGAAATACTTCAAAATGTCTGGCAGTGCTGCAGCATTAGAAGTTTATTTCACAGAAACTAAGAGTCTGAGACCAACTCAATAAAAAGCAGCACTCGGTGCCAGAGTTTAACACCGTGCAGTCAGGCAACGGGTGTTTTCCTGGAATTTGCCAAACCCACACTCATCCATTGGGTCACTCCCGAGAACACGTCTCTGCTCTTTTACAGGCAGTATGACTGTGTGTTTTTCACTGTCTAATAACAGTTTAAAGGGTATGACTTAAAAAACAAATCCCATTTGTTCTGGCGGGAAGGGAATAAGGTGATGAACTAACTCTGCATGCTGGGTTATAATTCCAAGAAAAATACAAATAACATACAAAAAGTGTCTATATTTTCCACTAAAATGTATTTGTATAGCCCCTTTAACAGCCTTAAACCCTGACTCCTGCTTTCTAAACTATTTAATGTGGGGACAGATATGGATTTGTAGAAGTTCATCAGTAATACGCCATTATCTAACCCAACAGTTTGCACGATTTTAATGATAACTTTCTGATTACACAGTTTTACAGATAAAATGATGGGAGTTAAAACCCCCAAAAGGTCTGGAAACACACAGCCTGCTCCGTTTGTCCAGTCAGCGAAAAAGTATTCACACCCTTCGGAAAAATCCATGTATCCCTTTCCTTCCATTTCACAATTATTCAGCTCTTAATGTTTATCTATTAAATAAATTCCCAGTAATCTGCAACGATGACCGTTGTGGTAATGTGACAAAATGTGGAAAGGTTCGAAGGGTCTGAATGTTTTAGCTTCATCTGCAGTGATGAATATTTATTAGATGCAGTTTCCTCCAGCAGAGACACACACACACACACACACACACACACACACACACACACACACACACACACACACACACACACTACTCTCCAGAGTAGTCATTACGCTGCAGGAACAAACTGATGTTTGTAACGTTGTTGTCGTGTTAAAGAGGACAAACAGCTGGGTCCATGACTCAGATCAGCGCGTGTGTTGAGCTTTTTTTTGCTCTTCGGCAGAGGGACGCAGTCTGCTGGATGTCTGCAGCTAATACTCGAGAGCAGAAAGAGAAACCACTCAACATCTGAGTCACCTTCTCAAAGCTCAGTGAAACTCAACACGTCTACAGAAAGTAAACTGGAAGCAGCTAAGAGCTCTGATCTGTTTCTGCTCCGCATTTTACGCTGTAAACTCCATCGTGCGCAGCGAACGTCAACATGCAACCATCAGCTTCTGTGAGGTATATATATAAAAAAATACTGTTTAACAGACACATGCAGAGCTGATATGAAACAGAAGCACAAAATGACACCCTTCACGTTTTTTGTTATATTTAATCAAATGTAAAAGCTGTTGAGTTGCAGGATACAAGGTGGGGAGGGAAACTCTGATAGGGAAAGCAAAGTAAGTGGATCTGACTGGGAGGAAAAGGGTCCTGAATTTGATTTAAGGCTTTTCCAATGTGTGGAAAATAATTTCTATTCCACCAGTCTATAATTAGACAGTTCAGTCAGCCACTTACTGTATGTGTAAATGATTATGTTTCTGCTTTCAACAAAGCAAATCGAGCTTGTTGTCTCAATCTAATCACTCCCTGAACGTGTTTCCCAACGTGTTCAGGGCGTACCTGGCCTTTGAGGGAACAGGTGGGTGCGGAGGGGCAGGAAATCAGCAGATTGCATGCAGGGCGACAGACAGCAGCAGTGGCAGCATGCAAAATAATGCAACAAGTGCAGTCTAGATCAACCGTCTGGATTATGAGGGTAAATTAACATTTTCTGTACAGTGGGTGGCTGATCAAGGTTGGTCTCTTTGACTGAAACATGTAAGAAATCAAAAATCAAAAGCTGTAGTTTAACTAACTGGCAGGTGACACTTATTTAATAGACAAAAATAAAAAAAATAAAAAATCAAGACACCTAAAAACAGCCTAAAGCTTACTAATATAACCAATCTGATAACCTGATAGAAAGAAGAACTCTAAAATCTAATTTTAAAAGTACAAATGCTGCTGATTTGGACCCTGACTTAAAATGGCAGCATTTTAAAGCACATTTGTTCCTGTTTAAACCTTAGACTTTTAGTTTGGGTCTCCTGACTGTTGATGTGAGAATGAGAACCGTGGTGAGATCCAAAGAAAAAGAGAAAGAAGACAGCAGCAGCTTCTGAGTCTTGTAGGAAACTAAAAAACAGAATTTAAAATCCCTGCAGTTGGCTACAGGTCTGGCTTTCCAAGAAAGTTCACCTCAGATGTTATTCCAACCAAAGAGAAAAAAGACTAGGGTGTCCTAACTCTTCCCTTCAATAGAAAACATATATTTTTACTTATTAAAATGTTGGTATTTGTTGCTTAAGTGCAATTAAATCACCCTCTTTCCAGATATAAATTTAAAAAAACTATATGACATCGTTATCTAAATATTTACTTGGCATCCTATTATGAACAAAATGACAAACTTTTGTCTCAGCCTGATTGGCTTTACAATGAATAACGTTTCATTTACAAATGAAAAACTTGTTTTAAGGGTTATGAATGTTGTGTTAGTCACTTTGTGCAAAGAAATCTCTTAGGAGTCTAGATGTTATACTGAAGCAAAATCCGTCTTAGCATCTGCCTTTAAATGGTGCCGTGTGCAGCAGTTAACCGGATATCCAGGTGAAATGTTACCATACAGATCCCCACAGAGCAGGCAACGACCCCGATGTGCACAACAGGCCCGGCGAGTGCAGACAGGCTACGCAGTCGGCCTACCTGACTGGCCAAAACTGCTGTCTGCTGATGGAGATTTTCTCATCTTAGTGGGGTCTGTATGGGTAACGCACAAATGCATTTAACAAAAACACAGCCGGGTCATGGAGGGAGGGAGGACAGGACGGAGAAGAGATTGACAGCTGGTCAGAGGAGGGAACAAGCAGAAGCTGAAGCAAAACTTCAGTATGAAGAACAAATTACAAAAAGAGATGTAAATAAAGAGCTTCGCAAAGAAAAATCTAAGCAAGAGTCTGTGGTAAATCACTAAAAAACAAAACGTCTGAACATGAAGAGGAAGAGAAGTAAGATGCGTGTCCTGCGTTACCTTTGGTGGGTCCTCTGCGTGAGCCCATGGCCTGCTGCTCCTCCGACAGGTTCAGCCTCCGGACCACGTCGGCCAGAGCCGACTTCAGCAGCTGGATCTCGTCGTCCTGCATCTGGACCCTCTGCTCCAGGGAGGCGATGCGGTCGGTCACCTCCATGCTGCTCGTCGCTGACGCACTGTCATCTGAGGAGACACGGGGAGCTCGGGTCAGACCAGCGGATGGAGCGTTAACTTCTTAAATGATGTCAGGTTTAACAGATAGGCTTCGTCCAGCAGAAGGACGGACAGAGAACACCAAACGGGGGCGGGTCAGTCCCGGAGAACAGACTGTCCGGTGTCTGTCTGCCCTCTCATCCAGCTGAACAGACCATCGTCTCGTCTCCAGCTGACACGCAGATCAAGGCCAAGCACCGGCCACCGGGGTCCACTTTATTAAGCAAAACACAAGTGTGCACGCTTACGCCGGGTCTCCTACACCAACACTTTGATGTCACAGCGGGTCGATGAAATATTCATGTAAATCACCGCCGTGTTTTCCCTGCAGATTTGTAATAACAGCGTGACGCATTATGCATGAGGGAGGCAGGCTCCGGCTGATTAGACGGTCTCTGTTTCCACTCAGAGTCTCAGATAGACCCCCGCCGCCCGGCAACGTTACGGAAAAGGCTCTTGACCTTCATAAATAACGTCTTCAAACAATCACATGCAGCAGTTGCTGCAGTTCAGATGATGTGCCGTTGAAAACAAAGTGGCATGATGAGATCCTGAGGGTTCATGAAAGCTCCTTAAAAAGATTACATCCCCAGCTAGGACTCTATCTGGATGTTTACTGTCATAAAAATTGTTTTCTGTAGTAATAACAAAAGCCCAGTGGAATATCATAACCCTAACAGCTATATAGAAAAATAGAAATGCTAGTTTTCGAATTAATTTTTGCAATGAATGAAAAAAAAAGTGTTTCCCTTTTAATACTACAATGGGGGTCCCACTCGTTCCCTGTAAAAGTCAAGCAAATTTTATTTTCTATGTAGCACCAGGAGTCTTTATCTAATGTTACTTTTCTCACCAAACAAGGGATCTTGTTCTTTAATTAAATTAACAGACTTTTTTTTATTTTTATTAGCAGACTTTTATTGAATGTCCATATGAGACCTTTAAGAAGTCGCTAGAGAAAGTTTCTCTAGAGACTGTGTCTTAGTTGGTAGAGTAGGAAGGTGGTGGGTTTGATTCCAGCTTCCCCTGTCACACGTCGATTAGCCCCTGGGCAAGGCACTTAACCCCATGCTGCCTATTGATCTATCTGTGTATGAAAGTTTGTGTGTTAGTGAGTGATTGGGTGAATGTAAAGTGCTGTATGACCAGAAAAGAGCTACATAAATTCAGTCCATTTACCATTTATTTCTGGCTGTATGGAGCAGATTTATTTATTTCTGGCTGTATGGAGCAGAGCCCCTCAGCCCTCCTGTAATCCATAACCCAGACACAGTAGATGCTAGTGATGTGTGAGGAGTGAATAAGCCAGTGATGTATATAAGCCAAGCATCCTTGGCTCCGCAATCTTAACTGCATGCTGTGGAAGCACACATGGACAGTGATCTCGAGGGAAAGGACAACGTGAACCAGAATTGTGTTTCTTTTGTTTTGGTTGCGTGTTTTTTTCCCTCAGAAAAGCTGAGCGAAGGTCCGGTTGCCTCCGATTTAAGCCTGTTTGATGTTGCATGTTTATTGTGTAGGGGCTTCTGACCCAAACTAAGGATTATTTACAACTTCTTATTTTATTTGTGAATTGCTGCTGGTTTGCATATTCGACAGATAAACTTGCATAAAAAAATATATATATATATTTTTAGGTACAACTACCGTACCTTTCTGAATCTACCTTTAGAAGCAAATTTGACACAGACAATTACAGAATAAAAAACGTCCTTGGTGGACAAAGTTCGGGGGTTTGGAAAACTAAATGAAACCACCTGCCTCACTGGTTTGATTTATTTGTGTCTCCACCTTTGTGATAATTAAAACTCCAGTAGTAACACAAAAATCTGGGGAAGTAGAGCTGATTTACATCTGCTGGTGCACAAAAACTCTTGCATCACGTTAAGAGCTGCAAGCTTACATGAACAATGATGAATTCTCTCACCCTTTTCAAATTAAGCAGAGTGTCTTTTCTTTTTTGGATCAATGCTTCCAGAATCACAGCTATCACAGCTAAATACAGACTGACACGACCATAACACCGTTCCTCTCACCTGGAAATATCTCTCTGAGGCGACCCTCGCTCATGTTTAGATGTGAACGTCTGCCAGGATGTGAATTTCCTCAGAGAAAGCTTCGCTTGTCTGTTGAGAATCTGTTGTGAGTCTGTTCTGAGCAGGGACAGAACGACGGCGTAGCTGCAGTACAATGACTGGGTGTTACAGCTCTGTGTCTGTCACCCTGCTTCCTGCAACGGCTTCAGCCCCGAGTCACAGGAGATCAGAGAAGTTCTTATTCCTCCAGAATAAAACTAAAAATAAACGTGTCACACAAACACTGAGGATTTGGCAGATATTTCTCCCCTTACTAATAACACCCTCGCGTACTTTCTGCCCAGAGATTCAGATCGTCCAGACGTCAATCTTTATTTAACAACACATCCGTCACAGCGAGGCGTCTCGGACACCATCGCGCCGGTTCCTTCTCTGGGTGAGTGGATCACTCCCCACTAACAATCTCCGGTGGGCTCTTCACACCTGTCAGCCATCAGCTTAAATCACATAATCTCTGCTGGTTTTTTCCTCAGCTTCCTCTTTCCTTGTTTCATTACTGGAGCGATATGTGGCGGCGTCACCAATCTTTGACGGTGCTCTCTGCCCACCTTAATGCATCTGGGCATGATGGTCCCCATTACCTTCGCCTGGAAGACGATGAGATTCAGGCAGATGGCTGCAAGCTTGACTGCATGTCCGTCACTTGAGCCACGGAGGGGGTTCAGTGAAGGGCAAATACAAAACAGGGACACTCACACCGGTTCATTTTCCTGCTCGAAAGAAACTTCTGCTGCTCACAGCGCTACCTGTACCTGACCATTGATGTGAACTCTGTGATCGTCTATCATCATAGTGAAGGCTTTCAATAAATGCAGGTCTTTAAAAAAGTAATTTTGTCGCACTTAAATAAAACGTACCCTGGGTGAATGCAAAAACACTTTTTCAAATGAGGATTTGATTAATTAGGGAGTAATAAATCAATCTGATCCCATTTAAATCCCAGTTAATTGTGATTAATCACAAAAGCTGAGTTAAATTTCTCCACCATCACACAGGTCTGGTTACTGATCACTTACACAGAGCCGGTCAGACGACAGAAGGTAGACTCAAAGATCTCATAAAACAACACATCAAGCCCCGATGTAAAGAAGTTCAGCAACAGATGAGAAACAAAGTCACTGACTCTTACAGATGTCATTGACATCAAAGCTATTTCTAAGGTTTAGCAACTCCAGCGGTGAACCTTCTCAGGAGTAGCTCGTCTACCACAGTTAGTCCAAGAGTGAAGCTGCAACTCATCCAGGAGGTCACGGAGGAACAAAGAGCAACGTCTGAGGCACTGCATGCCTCACTCAGTTAAGTTCATGATTCAACAGTAAGAAAAAGAAACTGAGCAAAAATGGCCTCCATGAGAGACCAAAACCCCAGCTGACCAAAAAGAACACAAAGGTCCATCTTGCATTTGGCAATAAAAACACATACAGATGATCGTCAAGATCGTCAGTAAAATGATTTGAAAGTGTGCATCTTGTGACATCTTGTGTAAAACAAACAATATTTCATCACACTGTGAGCCAAACGTATTGGGGGTAATGTGATGGTCTGCTTAAGCTCGATGACCTGCCGTCATTGTTGGAACCATGAATCCTGCTCTGTAGCAGGAACTCCAGAAGGAGAACCTTCCGCCGTCAGCTTGTGGCCTTAAGCTCAAACACCGGCAGGTTTGACGGCAGGACAATGATCTAAAGTGCACCGGCAAGTTCACCAGTGACTACCTCAAACAGCAAAAATAAGGTTTTAGAGACGCCTAGTCAAAGTCTGGACTTAGATCCAATTGATATGCTGTGACATGAATTAAAACGGGTTGTTTTTGCCCCTTCAAATGTGATTAAATTAAAACAATTCTGCAAAAGATTCACAAAAACCAGGAAGGGTGGCATAATCATTTAGTAGGTTTAGGGGGCGCAATTAGTTTTTCACATAGGGCCAGGTTGGTTTTGTATCTTTTTCACTGCAAAAACTGAACTAAAAATAAGTAACATTTTCTTAAAATGAGTGTATCTGTCCTTGATTTGAGCAGGTAAATAAGATGATCTGCCAATGGAATAAGTCTTACGCACTTAAAATAGCAGCAACTCATCTCCATCATCTTATTTCAAGTGCAGGATGTCTAGTTATCTTATTTTAGGGGTCAAAATACCCATTCCATTGGCAGATCATCTTATTTACCTGCTCACAAAAACACTAACTTTGAGAACATTTTACTTATTTTTAGTCAATTTTTGCAGTGTTTTAAATCAATCAATTAAAGCATAATTATAAAGCTGCATTTTAATGATCTTAAAATTAGTTTGGAAATCTAAAAATAAGGAAAACAAAAAAAGCAAAAAAGAAGAAATCTATAAGGAGGCAAAGCACTTTTCACAGAACTGTACGATTTTATGCAGAAAATCTTAAGGACTTAAAAAAAAAAAAAAACACATGGCAAGGTCATTCCCAGAATGTTGTGACTCCAGCTGTGGACAATGTGTTGGGCCTTGTCATGAACAGATGGTTATTGTTGAACACGCCAATAACCCACTGAGATAGAGGCTGATTAATGTTCACATTCTTTGTTCCAAAAGAGCAGAGACACTGCACAGAGGATAAAATGTCCTGATGGAAAGTTTCTGCTTGCAGAATAAGCTGCAGGACGTTTATAAAAAAAAAAAAAAATCCACAACAAGCATTTGTAAAAACAAAAAGATGATAAAAGTCAAAATGGCTCCAGGAAACAGCCTGTCACAACAGTCTGACTTTGTTTTCCAAAGCACGGGCGGGGGTGAAATCACCACTTCTGGCACATCTCCGGACCTGCTGGACGTGCCCTTTGACGGCCGCTGTTAATTCCAGAATATTCATGCATTTGTCCAGATGGTGTTTTGCCACGGCCACTTCAGCCGGTGCAAATTGTTCCTTCAGGACATCAATTTCTGCCAGTGAGTCGCATGTGTTAATATGATTATCTGAATTCAATTCTGCTGTCCTTACTCGTGTATTTAATTATATCGTTTGTAATTGTATGTGTTCATCTGGCTTAAAGAAGTTAATGAAGGTAACTGTCTGTCACAATTTTTATCAATCATCGACATAATTCGCCAATCCACTGTAATCATTTTCTGATTGAAGAGCAGCTGGATGTGTTTAGTCCTGAATAATTTGAATTCCTGAATAACAGTTAAAACAAAGAGAGTAGTTGGATTTGAGATTAGGGCCAAACGAGGCACTAGTACTGCAAAGCCAATAACAAACCAAAGTTCGGCACTGGAGCTGGACACCCCGGATTTACAAAGCCCCAGTACTGACCTAATAGTCTGATTCAAGCGTGTTGGAGCAAATGCATGCCTGAAAGCTGCAGGACACCGGGCCCCCCGAGGACAAGAGTTTTAGACTCTCAATGAATGTCACATTTGTTTTATATGATGTACAGTATGAGTCAGTCATGATTTTTGGAAAACAATGTGAAGTTGAAAAATAAATAAAACCAGACGGCCTTCAGTTTGACCACAATCATCAATGAGGAGGAACTAATGGAGGAAAAAAACGGAGCAGTTGAAGAATACAGCCAAGTTACTGTCATCCATGATCAATCCCACACGAGCTTGAAGAGCTGCAGCAGGTGACCTGCTGATGTCGTTGCAGCGAATTAACCGACCAGATGAGGGAAACAGGTGCCTGATTACAACCCGCCTCTGAAGGCTCTTTGGATAAGAGAGGAGGAAATCCTCACATACAAGACCTGAGGGGGGGGGATTAGAGAGGAGAAAACAGGCAGCACAGAGGGAGGGAAGAGCAAAGACAAGGCCGTACGGATGGCTTTTTATGTTAGAACAGGGTCACTGAAAGGGGGAACACTAAAAGAGGATACTCTGCATGTACAAGGTCAGCAAGGGGTCAAAGAGGAGGTGATAAGAGGCAGAACAACCCCCACGAGGCTCCTACGGTTAACCCTCCATCCTCCTACATCAGCCACATCCTTCCTCAAGTCAAACTCAGGTCACACAGAAGACATCTTCCCCCACCTTAATCCTCTCCACCCCTCTGACAATGAAAACAGGGAACAAGAACACAAACGCCTCGATCAAAATAGTCATGTCAGAAAATAAATAATGTGTTGCTATTTCAGCAGAATTAAGTCATGAAACAGACAGGGCTTGTGTCTTTAAGAAAAGTTATCAACTAGAGTCGGCAACAACCAAAGCATTATGCGCAAAGAAAGGAATTACCACCAATGAAACTAATAAATTACATTTAATGAAGTGGAAAACCCCAGGGAAAAAGCATATATAGCAGAAAATGAGGAGCAAAAAGGCACAAAAAGGCAAGAAATTATCTAAAATCTCTTGGTATGTAGAAAATAATCATGCTCCCTATCAGGGAGAATTATTATCAGCCGGTTTGATCCTAAAGGATGCTATATAAAAAGATTTGTCATTACCTAGGTATCATGGAAGTAAAATCTCATGATTGGTAGCAGCAAAGAGGTCTCTTAAGACCTTCACAATCTTATTGCTGTAAGATATACTAGTGGTATTGGATCCAGGAATATTTTAACTTCTGAGTGTCCCAGTGAGCACTGTTAGAGGTATAATTCAGAAGTTTAAAGATTATTTTGTCATTAACCACCCCTGATATCTAGTAACAAGAATAAAAAGCGAAGGTTTCTTAGAGCTAAGGGCCACCAATACAGAAGTTCAGAAAGACTTGGAAGATAGCAGGTACAGTTTTTCAGAGAAAATAATAATCAGTGCACTCAAGCACCATCGCCTCTGTGAACTCTCACTGCGCAACACTCCACTGCTGAAGAAAAATATCTTGAAGTGCGTTTTAAGTCTGTTGCAGAACATTTAGACATTTCAGTGAAATACTGAGACACTAGATTTTGATCGATGAGACCAAAACTGAACTGTACGACGGCGGAAAGGTGCAAACGCACTGCAAATACATAAATGGGCTGCAAACAAAAAAAGTTCCCCAAACACAAAAACAAACAAACACACAAAACACATGCAAATGCAAAATGCTGCAAGTGGCAAAAAACAACTGCGAGTTTAGAAAAGCTGTAAAGTAGCTCTAGCTCCGCATAACTGCAGTGCTCCAGACCACTAGGGGGAGTCACCTACCATCCGTAGGTTGCCCGGTCTGGTCCCATATAACTTGGATGGTGGTCGAGTCCCCTTATTGGTCTGGAGCACTTCCGCTATGTGGAGCTAGTTTGCAGCCTTTCTTAACTTGCAGTTGTTTTTGCTACTTCCAGCATTTGCCTTTACATGTGTTTTGTGCATCTGTGCGTCGGCATCATTTGTGTTTGCAGCATGTTTGCACTTTGTGTGTCTAACTTCTGTGATTGCAGCATTTATCCTTTGCTACATTTTTCCGCTGCATGTGTTTTGTGTGTTTGTGTGCTAGCCAATATTTTTTGTGTTTGGAGTATTTTTTGTGTTTGCAGCGCATTTATTTATTTGCACCTCTCGGCCACCGTACTTTTGGCTATTGTTGCACATCCCACGTTTGGAGGACAAACGTCCCTGCGTTTCACCCCAAAGCATCTCACCAACAGTTAGGTTTGGTAGTGGAAACATTGAGTACATTAAGGACTGCATAAAACTGAAGGAATGGCAAATAGAAAAAAAACTTGTATAGCGCTTTAACTAGTCTTGACGACCTCCAAAGCACTTCACGCTACAGTTTTAGTCATTCACCCATTCACACCCTGACGGTGGTGAGCTATGTTAGTAGCTACAGCTGCCCTGGGGCAGGCTGACAGAGGCGAGGCAGCGCCACCGGGTCCTCTGACCACCGCCAGCAGGCAATGCGGGTGAAGTGTCTAGCTCAAGGACACAACGACAGAGACAGTCAGAGCAGGGGATCGAACCGGCAACCCGCAAATTGCAGGACGAACTCCCTAACCTCTGCCACACTGTCGCCCCAAGAGTCTCTGATAAGAGTCTAAAGATGAAATGAAACAGAGCCCTAATGTTCAAACACAGCCAGCGAGCTAAGGTAGCAAAGATGGCCCAGCCAATCACACGACTTGAATATAATTGAAAACTGATGGAAAGAAGTAAAGATCAGAAGATCATTTCTGTTAAGTGAGAGGGAAGAGGTTTAGAAAAAAGGATGATATGGGTTTAATATTGTTGTATTGTTAAGTGCTGCAATTTTTAGGCAACCTATGCCGATGAAAATTAAACTGATAGAAACGTCTGAAGAGATGAAGAGCCACAAAGCCATAAATAATTGGCTAAAAAATAAGGACAAACGGACAAAGACACGGCCCGCTGATGCAGAATAACTCATTCTTAACTCAGGAGCACGTAATATATACAGCATTATCCCAACACCCTGCTTAACAAAACACGCACTGTCCAACACACACACTCTTCTGCCAAAGAGGAAGTGCTCATGGCGAGGCAGAGGATTATAGTTGTTATGGGATTATGGTGGTTATGTGGAGCAGATCTTGCTGAATGTTAGTGATCTCTATAAAGTCAGAGCTTAGCTTCGTAGATTTGTATTCTCTCTGCCTGTGTTTGCAATTCTAAACCAAGAAAATGTCCCAAATGGTTTAAACAAAAGTAATGCAGCTATTTGATTAAAAAAATCATATTAGCATGCCATTATGTGGGGATTTAGGGATCTAACAGTCTAATTTTGTGTAAAAATAGCACTTGGCTACATTTCGATTAGGTATAATCTTGAGTAAAAGGGAAAAATTGTGAAAACAAAAAGCATCCATCTCTCAAAGAAAAGCTTGCTTACATTTACGATAATATATTAACAGTATCCTCAAATGTGCATGTCAAACAACAAAGGAGGACGAGCAAACTGCTGTTCAGCTGATTTTACTCATGATTGACCATCTCTCCCACTGACAAATGTCAGAGTTTTGCAAATTAAAGTTAAAGTGATCTAAAAATTACCGAGCCAGGACACTCAGCCCAAGCTAAGAGTCACACTTAAGCGAGGGCAAACCTGAAAAACCTAGAGGCAAGGAACTGCACAGCCAATAATTGAAAATATCAGGATATTATTGTGGCATTGTGGAAATATTGTGGTATTGATATATTGTCGCAGTAAGACGGCACACACATCTTCAGAATGTACCACAATTAAACATGGTAAATTTTTATAAAGACTACAAGCAATATTTGTCCTCATAATTGCTACATATTTTCCATTTCCAACATCCACACTTTGTCACTTTTAAATCCCAACTAAACTAACAGGAATTGGTAAACTACTTTGTGCAGGCTCACTGTCGCTCTCTCCATAAACCCACACAAACATAGAGCTGTTTTTGTGAGTTTTTAGAGGACATCAGCAATGATGACAAAGTTGATGACTAAGCAGAAATGGAACTGTACCATGTCACAAAACCCAAATCATCTGAAACGAGTTTGCGGAACATGACGGTCAACAAACTGTGCTCCAGCGGTCTCTGCCGTCTCCCGGCCTCGATCCAATAGAGCTGAAGGTTCATCTAACAAACCTGAGCCAACTGTGTGAGGCTATGAAGCTAACATGGACCAAAGCCCCAAAGGAACGTCTCAGACACCGTGTTGAGTCTATGCCATGAAGGATCACGGTCGTTCTGAGAGAAAAGGGCTCCGATCGACTTCTAGCAAAGTGAAATGACCGTGCAAGTTAAATATAAAAATGAAGCCTTTTGGCTAATTGGTTAAAACCTTACCAAGGTTAAAGTGAGGAATAAAAACATTGCTCTATCTAGTTGCTATCTCACTGTGTTGCACTGTTGCTAAGCTCCTCGGTTTGAATCCTGACCGCAGTCCAAAAACATGACTATTAGGCTAATTGTTCTCTCTAAACTGCACTCAGGACTGAGTGTGTTTGTCTGTGTGTGAGCAGGGCTGTTTGTCTCTGTGTTGCTCTGTAATGGACCGGTGGCTTATCCAGGGTGTACCACACCTCTTGTCCAATCACAGCTGGAGACAGGCGCCAGCCCCTCCCGCAACCCCGCAAGGATGAATGCTTATAGAAGATGGACGGACGGACGGACGGGTAGAAGCTGGAAATGTTAGTCCCTTTGCCACTTTATCGATAACTAAAACCCAACAACACTGAATGACTAAGCAGACCGGCAAAAACAACAATCATGTTCATCTTTCCATAAAGTCCCTGCCACCATCTGAATCAACAACACCGTGTCAAACAGCTGGACCCAGGAACGGTCTTCATTAGTGAGACTTTCACGGCCCGAACAGGCCACAGATGTACTGAGTCATGGTTGGCGGCAGCTCCAGGCTCTGACACAAGCCTCGCTCTCAGTCTCAACCTTTCCTCACATTAAAACAAGCGCTTGTCCCCAGACACAAACAGCCAGGAAGGAACAGGAGGCGGGACGCTTGTTCCGCGCGGCGTAAGTGAGGGCGTGCGTTTGTTTTGTGCCGCGCCGGCGTTCCGTCCAGAAACGGCGTCTTTACAGGAAACCCGATTTCCATGGGGCAAAAATAGCTTCGCAGAAACAGAGAGAATAACAGCCAGTTGTATCCCTGCCATCTGCAGCGGGGAGAACATGCAGCGCTCCGGCTGGGGAAACTATGCACATCGACTGCATTTGCTTGTTTGTAAGTTCTGAGTAACATTGTTTACTCCACAGCATTCTGCTTTCCATTTAAATACCTAGCCTGCTCCTTGACTCGATGTTTCTATCGGATACGACCCTAAAGCTCCTGCATCACATCCTTAAAATACGTTTGGTAGCTGCTGCGGCCCGGTGGACTGCAATAAATCAATGAATCACATGATAAATTCTAATCACATGAATAATTAAAATGATAATAATTTGCGTTTTTTTCCCTCTTGTGTTTCCGTCTCCTCTCTCTGAGACTGGATAACAAAAGGTTTCAGTCTGATGCATCGGTGTCTGCTCACCCCTTCCTTCTTGTTTCCTCAGTGTAAGAGGAGTTAAATCTCGTTTTAGGTGGGCACATGCTTAAAGTGTAGCATGAGAGCCAGAGGAACGCTCGTTAGAAAAGAAAATGGAATTGGTGTCAAAGCCGAACACGACTGCTGCAATGTGGGAGTTTTATGGGATGGCGCTCCAACTGCTGAATCTATCTGAGCCGTTGTGTCGAGAGGATTTGTGTTATTATGCCATTGTCATGTTAGCTGACAAAGGTCTCCAGATGACAATATTGCAGTTCATCACAATGATTTTTTAGAAAGATTTATCATTTAGCAATATTTGTAAAAAAAAAAAGAAAAGGAAATGCAAAGTGCTGCTTTCCTCTGATGACAACTCTTTTCACATCTCATTGTAGAAAAAGCAGTTCAGTCAACACAGCCTCAGACCTACAGGACAGACCAGCTCCATTTTCATTAACTCTTTGAACTAATGTGGCAGATAAATCATGAAAATGTGCTTTGTGCTTGACGAACAAAAGATGCTGGTTTTTGCCGTGAATTAAAACAGCTTAATTTCTATTTCTAGGGGATTATGGATTAGGTGAGTAAATATTTTTGCTACAATAAAATCAAAGGTCAAACTGGTTCTTTCTGATATGAATGATATTGTCTGAGTCAACAGGGCCCTGAGTCATAGTAACAGCAATAATATCAAAAACCCTTGAAAATAAATTGTTAATCAGTGTTAACTGAACCAATGTCATTTTCTTGGAGGACTGGGAAAATAAGTTGTTGAGCAAATACAAGAAATAACTTCCTCACCACTGTGGTGCATTCAGAAATCTTGCTTATCTAAAGGTTTAGGATATGGTTTAACAGAGCTAAATCACCCTACAATACAAACATGCAAGACAAGAAAACACCAGGTACAAAAGCTGGTATATACATTCCTCTAATTATGAATTACACAGATAAAACAAATGATGTATAACTGAATATTTTACACACATATATATATGGAGATGGGGAAGCACAAATCTACAGTTCAAGAAAGCTTAAAAACATCGTGCTACAGCTGTCTGGGTAAACTCGCTAGGTTTGCTCTGCTATATGTCAGAAAGTAAATCACAATTTCAATAAAAGATATGAATATGTTTTAACAAAAAGTTTATTAAATAAACTCTTTTGTTTAATAATCCAGTTTTAACTCTTTATGTCTGTTTTTGCTTATTTTTTGAGTTGAAACTCAATTCCCTCTACACCAAAATGAGATGTGTAAATGTGATTTTTCTTTCAGCAACAAAAACTGACGTGTCAGTTTAAAGCAAAGAGCTGCAAAGACCTTCCTTTCCTCTCATCTCGGCACCTGTGGTCTGACGAATCAATTTTTGATGGAATTTCTAATGGGATCCTCCGCTCTTCCTCTACCCATCTGTTACAGACCCGCTGGGTGCATGCAGAGTGTGTGTGTGTGTGTGTGGGTGGGTGGGGGGGATGCACACTCAGTCACTTGCAGAAAGACTGGGCTTTCCCCTTCCTTCCTCCATTAGCAGCAGATGTAGCAGACCAATTAGGGTGCAGTGTAATCTCTGGGAGCTGCACAGCAGGCACCAAGAGGATACATTTTATTTGTTAATATTACAACCAGCAACGGGTCGGAAGTGAGAAGCAGACAAATTGATGACGTGAGCGTCACTGGGACCAATTTGCTGACTCAGTCTAGCTAACGTTCATTTTACCACAGGTGATAAATTAATCGGTAATTGATTTTAAACACTTTGGTGATTTCCTGTGTTTTTGCTTTTTGTCATGCTAAGGTGTTACAGTCATCACTTAGATTCTAATATCAGACAAAGATAGTGCGAATAAACACATAATCCAAGTTTCAAAGGATAATTTCGAAGCCAGAATCGCATTATGTGAAAAAACCTATTGTCCCCGTGTTAAATCATTAATTAACTGTGATTAAGCACATTTTTGGGGGGAAAGTCTAGTTTTACCAGCCACACCTGGTCAGTTCTTTGCGACACCTGACAAATTGAGAAATGACTAAAATCAAAGCGGTCTGACAACATGAATAGGCTGAGAGATTTCAGAAAGCAACAACTCATGGTCTGATCTAAAGCAACTTGAGAACAGACAAGTAAGAAAGTCATTCACATCTCTGACTGGAACGGGTTACAAAGCCCCTTTTAAGACTTTGGGACCACGGCGAGCGCCACTGTCCACAAACGGAGAAAACACAGAAAAATTCCCGCAAAAGTGCATTTATAACTCATCCAAAAGGTTACCAAATACCCCAGAACAACATGTAAAGCTCAGCAGGCTTCACTTGTCTCACTTAAAGTCAGAGTTCATGATTCAATAATAAGAAAGAGGCCGGGCAAACCTGGCCTCTATGGGAGATTTACAAGGCCAGAACCACTGCTGACTGAAAAAAAGAACACAAAAGCTTCTCAACAGCTTGATAATTAGATGCATTCTGTGAAAAATATGTTGTAGACTGATGAGACATGGCATACTTTCCCACAACACTCCAGGTTTTAATATCTGCACGGTGCCGCCTAAACTGCTGGATGTAACTCTTCATAAACAATTTCTACATTTCTTGCCGCCTCGCGTCTGTTTCATCGAGTCGAAACTAAAAATAATGGCATCCCCTGTGGGTTGTGCTGACTCGTTTGATTTATTATCGGTGGCCTTCCCCCACAGGTAACACTCCACGCTCTGCTGAGCACAGTTAAAACTGCAGCACTGATTGAAAGCACCCCACTTTCTGCTCTGTTTCTGGCTCTGCTGAGATATTTTTAAGCGTCTGTGACAAACCGTCCAAGGTCTCGTGCTGCCTGCGCGTCTCATCTGCCGACCTTGTGATGATGGGAATGTATACACACACACACAGACACTCCTGATGATCCTCAGCAGGCAGACACATATTATTTATGCAAACTGTCCTGCACAGATACCGCACATAACCTTCTTAGTGCTCGGCTTCAGGAGCTCTGACTGCACATGCAGAAGTCAGAGCATATATATATTTAGCGCAGGGATTTAAACGCTGCTGTTTTACATGCCTGATTGTTTTAGTAGGTCACGGGATGAGGCTGCCAGAATGTGTGTCAGTGGAGATACGGACAAGAAAGGAGGAGAGTATTCTTGGCAGCTTTTAATGTGCACAGAAACGCTATTTCCGTTTTTCATTTCTATTTAAGACATGATCTGAGTTTTTTTTTTTTTTTTACAAGTAATAATTTCTTCATAGGAAAGTTTAACCTGCTTTTAAAAAAAAGATAAATGCCACAAATGGTGACGGCATTTTAACAAAAATAGAATATTTCAGCTCAAGCTGCGAGCAAACCCGGGCTCCCTTTAGTCATACGAAGCCATTCTCGTTTTGTCTGCAGATTTTAAGAAACATAATGCACTATACAAGTTAGTATCTTTTGAGCTGAAACACGGCTGCTTCCACTTTGCCATCAGAACACGAACCAATAAAACAATTACATCCGCAACATTCAACTTGAGCTCCCTAACGACCATTTTATGTGGAGTTACTTTCAACTCTGCACTTCAAATGCTTTTTGTAGATATTGTTACTGTTTCATAAGACTAAGCTGTTTCACTGGTATTTATTTTCTGTTTTTAAAGTTGCCACTATAAAAATCTTAAAATAAAGAAACAATTAATTAATTAGCAACTGATTTATGTGTAGAAAAAAAATATTCCCTAAAAATTTGACAAATAAAAAATGGTGAAGAGCAAAATATTCTTGAACCTGTGGGGTTCCGCAAGATTCTATACTTGGACCATTGTTTTCTTCACTTTATATACTTTCCTCAGTCATACTTTTTTGACATGTTTTAATTCAGTTAATTTTACTTATTTAACACCGACTAACAACAAACGTCATCTTGAGGCACTTTAGGAAGTAGATCTGACTTATTTACAGAAATATGTAGTCAATTACCATTTTTATCTCAATAGTATTGAGTTGTTGGTGTTTTTTTAAACCAAGCTAGTTCAGTAGGTGGTCCAGTTTGATCCACTGGCTTATAAAGGACAGGCTGGATGATAATTCCCTTTATCTAAATTTAGGCAAAACAAAACAAGTCTACCTGTTATATAGTGATGCAGTAGCCAAGCAACTGCTCTTTTTGGACATCCATCATGTTCAGTGTTTGTTTCTTTATGCTTAGATGACAGTAATTCATCTCATGCATGTTCTCTTTTATGTTCAATCTTTTATATCTTATTTTGCACCGTGTCATCCATTTATTTAAAGGGGAGATTACTATTGCATAAAGGATTCCTGTAATTTTAAAATGTATTTTCATAGATGGCCCAATTTCTACCAAGTAAACAAGCTCCAGAGATCTTATCAGAGGACCTTATGCAAGCTGGTTGAATGGCTGCTCAGTATCGCTGCAAACCTTTAATGAGCACAGGCTGTCTGTCTGTGTATCGTTTCACTTTAAATGGTTCTCTATTTAGCAGCACTAAAAAAAAAAAACAGAGAAAAAAACGCGCCGAGCAAACCTTATCAGGAGAGAAGTGAGAGAAAAAGGAGGGAGATAAGGAGTTGGGTGGATTGGGGTAGGGCGGCCCAAATCGCCCAGCTCAATATCTGACTGGCTGTAGATTAAAAATTAAAAAGAAAAACAGAAGAGCGCGCTGAACTCCACCAGAGGCTCTTTCCCCGAGATCAAACAAAGACCGTGAGAGAGTCTGACGGGAAGACGATGGGGCAACGCACTTGAAAAAGAGAAGCAGAGTAAAGCAGACTGGGAGTTTAAAATGGAGGAAGCGCAGCTGCATCAAGTTTGAGACAAAAAGAACAAGGTGCGCCCTCTCACTGACGCAGATATTGGAAATCAATACGAGCCTTTAAACGAATCAGCAGGAGCAGATCAGTTATCCTATTCGGGTCGATATTCATTAGGCCCATCCTCTGAAACATGCGGCTACAGATGACTGATGGTTCACATCATTCCCTCATGTTTTGCCTTCACAGCTTCCATTTCGATGTAGTTCACGGGAAATCTTTGTGTAAATGTGCGAACACGGGCGACGTGAATCAATCCGGAGGAAGGCCAAAACCAGAAGAGGAAGAATAAAGAGGAGACATCGACATTCAGCTTCTCGGTCAGTGAAAGCAGGAGAAAACCGAGCACAGATTAAGGCTCGCTGAAAATGCTCCAACACAAACACCTCCTCCCCTTTTCCTGCAACTCATCCTCGGTAGGTAACGTGAGCTAGACTTTAATCCTAATCCCTCGCCACGTGCCATCATCAATCAGAGTTCAGACCGAGACGTATATAGATGCAGCGCCGAAGAGAGGAAGAGGAGGAGACTGGATGAAGTCCCGTCAGCTCCGCTGTGCATCAAAATCCCTCCAACAAACATCAAAGCAGCTTCAACCTTTATTAAACTCCCACCTCGCCCTTCACATCTGCTCAGTCCAGCTGCACCTTTACTTATTAATCCATACTTTCTTCATTTGTGAACCCATATCAGCCGTTTCCCTCCTTTCTTCATCCCCGCCATGTGTTTGAATGTGAAAAAAAGAGAGATTTAATCAAAACAGATGCAGAAATGAGATTACTGACTTAATCAAGATGGAGGAATCCGATCCATTTACAGCACAAATACATCAGGCGCTAATGAGCGCGTTAGCTGATGAGTTAGCAGCAGTAGTTTGTGTGTTTAAGGCCAGAATTATTAACACCCCAGGCAGATGTACATTTAAAACTATTTTCATTTGAACAAGAACTTTGTTTCTGATCGTAAATAAGAGGCATACAAAAGACGATGAAACATCCTGAAAGAAGTTTCAATTTTGAAAAGAAAATAAATAATCTTCAAGAATAATTTGTAGCCTTTTCTATGTTGTTTATGTATTTTTAGTGGTGCTCAAAGTTTTAAGGTTCGAAGACCTTGTTGGTCTCTAATCTCTAGCTCCCTCCATAGATTCTCTGTTAGATTAAAGTCGTAATCCAGGCTGAGCCGCTCAAAACATTAATATTTCTGCCAGTCTGAAGAAACGTGTAGTTAAAATTAAAAGAGTACTTTAAACCCGAATGTATCAGGTATAAAAATGTTTCTGGGCTTAGCTGAGTCTTATCAAACAATGCTGGTTAAAGTATTTTAAGGGAGTTCATTCAGTAAGTTTGCTGAAATGATAATTTAGCTAAAAGCTAAAATCAAAGCATGGATTTTTTTTTATTGGACAAAGATTTCTGCAGCTTGATAGAAAATATTAGGGAATCCAACTTAACCTTTTCAAAAATGAAAACTTTAAAAAATAAGTGTTATTATACGCTCCATCCTGTTTATTCTAACGTTTTCTATATGGTTCTATGCCAGAAACGTAACAGGAAGAGGCTTTTTGTTTTGTTTTCTTTGATCATTTTGGCATTTCATTTGGGTTATTTAAACCCAAACGGTTCCCATGAAGCACAGCGGGATTAGTTTGCATGTGCCGTGTTTTCCTAATTAAGCAGCAACATCTGCCTAATCCGTTTGCTCCTTTGGCAAAAAGGGATGGAAGACTGGAGCAAAGGCTGGTAAAAGTATTAATAAAACTACCCACAGTGTTTATAAATGTAACTACAAGCAGTGTTTATACTGCGTTTTAAAAAAAAATATATACTTATGAGGACTAAAATGTGACCCAAACTAAAACATTTCATGCATGGCGCTCAGCCCATTTTGGTTGCATTTGGCTGCTCTTTACTCCCGATAAAAGCCGTGTTTCCCTCCGTTTCTGCAAAGATTTGGTTCAAATCAGTGGTTAATACCTAGTTAGTAGATCTTTTCTGTACCAGAGTTGACATTTTGACAGTAAAAATAAAAGGCAGCTGGTACTGACTATATTAGGGGGAAAATCCTCCAAAATATAACCAAAATGAAGTTTTATGCTGATTGAAACCATTAAAAAGAAAACCCCACTGGTTGAAGTCTGAACAAAAGCTCACATGCTCTCCTCTGGTATGATGCGGGGGTTCATATTTTTACTCTGATCGTTACTCCTCATATCAGGGACCCTGTGAACACAGCCTTTGTGGACTTAGAGAAACAGCTGGCGGCAGTGTAGGCGCAGACAAAACAGGAAACAACTGGGATCACTTTCTTCCCCTTAAAATGGACCAACAGATATCAAAGTATCTGTGAGAGCAATTAGAAATAAACTCCATCATCATTACCAGCTACAAACCACAAACTAATACAATTAAATCTGTGCTCTCCTCCAAAAGCAGCTTGTTCTAAATCTGATTCCACAGAAGAACGGCCTCTGTAAAGAGTTTTACTTCCTCCATCAGCGGTAATCGGCCTGCGTGTCTGGATGCGACCGAGGTTGTGACGGGGCTAATTTCCTTTTGGCCTGACCTGCCGAGGACAAAGCAGGCAGCCTGCTCATGTTTTCTGCAGTTAAGCTGACCCGCTCCCTGAACATTAGTCTGGTTGGATGGCCGACAACACACCGGCCACAAGAGGGGCAGTCGGCGAGGGGAGTGAATGACATCATTCGCCGCTGCTCTGAGAGGATTTGGACGGTTGGAGTGGAGAATTATGATGTCATTTTAGCCTTCAGGACAAACGCAGTCCAACAGATCGCCTCAGTAGATGTGTGCGCTCTCACCCTATTCACACTGCCCCGGTGACGCAGTCTGTTGGAGCAAAATACAAGACGCTGCTGCACGAGTCTCTGTGTAAAGATGTTTTAGTGTGTAAAGGAAAAGAAGAGAGCAGGAACATCAAGGCTGAAAATCAATTCAACTAAGCGGTCATGGACTGGTGACCATCCCATAATGGCATATATAGACACGGATGGATGGTAACTTGAGTTTTTAAACCATTTCAACGTCATACTGAAAGTCATCATCCTCAATGGCCTGAAGCAGGGCAACCTCTTTGCTTTGAAAACAGAACAATCTTCAAGTTACAAATCTTCTGCACAAAGACACTAAGATGAGTCAAAGAAAGTCAACCCCGAAAGGTAAAACAACATTTTGAAGAAAATTAGACATTACAGAAAAAGACGGGTACAAAAAGGCCTTATTGTGTCACGATTAACAGGCAAGAGTTCCCAGGGTAAACTGGTTACACTTTGTTTTATATCTGTAAAAATATCGACACGGTGGTGTCTCATTTTTGAAAGACTTAAATTAGTAAACCAACAATGTTACATGTTTGTTCTTGTATTGGAGGTGGGCCGAGTAAAACCCTCCCCATCACATGCGCAGTCGGCACTTTTTAGCATGATATAGAGATACTTTACGCTTTAGATTTTCTCCTCTCTGCTGTTTCAGTATGAGTTTGACTTCCGCTTTCGGTCAAATTCCCGACAACCGACGGCTGCCTCATTTATAAAGCAGCAATTACAATAAAAAGTAGCTATCCCCCCCCCCCCCCCCCCCCCCTCATAGAACATTTAAATACACTGCAGATGTTTTTATTAAACATATAAGTTTCAATGTTTGGTTGTTAAAGCTGATAATGTGAGGAAATGAAGAAGATTTTGTGTAACATCAAGATCTGGCACTTATTTGAAGTATGGGAGTCACTTCTGATGAACTCTGGTTCTGAATGCATTGAGATGAATGACGGAGTACGTTCCTTCGGCATGACGCTATCATTATAGTATATATATATTTTTTTCATATTCAAGGATCAACGGCCAATCAGAGGGAACAGAATTACTATATGGGCAGAAATAATCTGAACTTAGGTCAGGCCTCAGTTTCCCTTTCAGTTTCAAGCCAGCTGCATACCGAGGTATCTGAGCCATCTGCATAACAGCCTGAGATGTGGGAATGTTTTCTTGTTTTTTTGTCACTGCTACTATATTTTAGGTGTAATGACTCTGAAGCAGCTTGGCATGTGGGTTGTGCAACACATAAGGGTTGTGAGAGCTGCGGTGCTATTGTCCAAAAATGCTTTCTCAGCTGAAACAAAGATAAATGCCAAAGCTTTATTTCCCTTTGGCCTCATGTGTTCATACGTATGACATTGAAACAAAAGGCAGATTTGTAGAACTACTGTAGGGAAAAGTCAACTGGATACTAATCATTAGCAATAAGGATTTTCTATAGATATTAGCATAGACATTATATAGGTAGACGCCCCGTGGACTGGCGCTGCCAATTGGAGCTGACGTCTCAGCACGGCTGCCATCTTGGATGGGTCTCTCATGCAACCCGCGACCCCGGAGTATTTATACGTACTAACAAAGCTGTTTGCCCAACTAAGATAAATGTTAACTCCCTGAATTTTTACCCGATTTTTACACGGTTTGGTTTGTTACAAACGGCAGAGACATGTTTATGATGCAGGAAGCTGTCACACATAAAAAATAACATGTTTTATTGCTGAAATACGTTGTTCAAACAACGTATTTCATAAATGTATGCTCTTTAACAGAGACATATGGCATATCAATGTATATTTATATGTGATAAGACAGACATGTGTTATGACATTAAATATGTAGATAAATACGTGCTTTCATGCTGAAATACTTTGTTTTATGCTCTTAAACAAAGAGACATGTGGTATTACAACTCAGTACATGTATAAATGAATACATTTAAGTAAAGAAACAAATTGGTTTGTTCATTTGAATCTGTTTCACTCTCTCTCTCACACACGTATAATCCTGAGCCTTCTCTACACACCAACAATCATTTCCTCATATTTCGGCGTGCTACGTATACACACAGTTTTTAAAGGCCTGGGAATGTGTTCTTAAAAATGTCCAATTCATTCCAGTGTCTCACACTTCCCTGCTTGCAAATAGAGCTAAAGACTTTTTCAAGGGTCTTACGCTCCAGCTTAAGACCCTTGAAAAAGAACAGTTTTGCACAACTTCTTGCATGTGTTTGTACTCTCTAACTCCAGGGTACTTAATTTGGCAACATAATTCAGCCATAGTTTGTCAAATACAGCAATAACAAATTGATAAGCATAAAATTATGGTCCATATCTTGGGTTTCTGCAGTGTTCTCACCAAGTAAATACTCATACTTCAGAACCAATCTCAGCCTAAAATGGTGATCTGAACCATGTGATCTACTTTCAATAGTTCTCCCCGGTTATTTCAACCATAAGCTGCACAAAATACGGGTAAAGTTGCTCCCTCAGGGTTTACTCCCATTGTCTCCAAAGCCAGCCTGGAGTAGGAGAGACCCATCCAATATGGCGGCAACGCAGGATGTGCTCCAGCACGTAATGAGCCATCTATGTATATGATATCTATGGATATTAGCCTTAAACTAGTGGTGTTAGCGCTAACCCTTCGTAATATTATGTTAAAAAAATTACATTTATACAATATACTGCAATGTGTGGTTGTGCTTATTAGCATGGTTCATCTAAAACCTTTTTTTGTCTTTGTCTATAGCCTCACAGTGTATTTATTAGGTAGCAAGCAAAAAACGTTCAGGAAAAGCTAAACAACCTTATATGTCTGACATTATATTTTGTATCTTTTTTTTTACAAATAATAGTTATTAAGAATTTTTTTTTGTACTTAATTCATTTCTCCGCTGTAAAAAGAGGCAAAGGATGTTTTAGGAGTGAGAAAAATACAGCAAGAAAAACATTTTTCAAATGCGTCAACAACCCTGAGTTTTAAAAAGACACGCTCTGCACAGAACCTCCAACCGGCTGTTGTACTTTTATTTCTACGAAGTTTAAAGGACAGCCATCTCCTCGGGGAAACTCCTAAAGCCTCCATAACGGGCTGCCACACCTGTTTTTCAGGTCAGTCAAACTAGCGCACACCTCTGCTGTCAGTGTCGTTTCACTCATCACGAGGAAGCGGAGACACCTTTACTTTAAAAGTATGCCGTTCCTGTTAAGAAGCATGACAAGTGCAGCAAGTGGCACACTTTCAGTTTGCTCCGAACGGGTTTAAAATGTTCAGGGTAATGTGTCCAACCAGGACAAAAATTAATCTGAATGGATCGATATTCTTCTGTCTTTTTAGCACAAGATCCATATCTCTGCAGCTTCTCTGTTTGTGTCTGCCCCAGGTTTTGATGAAGGAGACCCAAAAACGCTTTTATTAAGCAGCTTCACCTCATCGGTTATTCATGGAAACACCGAGGAACCCGGCGGACGCCCAGCAGCAGATACCTCTTTGTAATTACACAGCTTTTCGTTTGCTGTGTTAGACGGCATTATTCTCCTCTTCATGAGCTGCAAGAGTGCTTACACAGCTCAGTAAATGCCATTGATTTTTTTTTTATTATCTGTAAATGGCAGCCGAGGAAGCTTACAATGACAAGCTGCGGTGGCACGAACACATTCAGAACATTCTTACATTTACCCGTAAAATACAGACATAGAAACGCTTTGGAGGAAAATGAGGAACTTTTCTTGGATAAATTCTGGAAAAGTTCCACAATTTATCCAAAAAAATGTTCCTTTAATATGTTTATACCATCTTAGGTTAAGCACAAGCAAGTAAATTAAGTTGTTGCATCAGTTCTAATCCCCTTTGCAAGGGTCTAACTGTTTGTAGGCGTCGCTGAGTCCTGAATGAACCCATCCTTCAATTTTCAATTCAATTTTATTTTATTTATATACCGGCAATTCATGAAACATGTCATCTCAAGGCACTTCTGCACCCCCGTCCTCACAAATAACTAAACACACACCCAGTCCCCCAATGAAGACTATTCAGAAACAAGTGGGCTTTTTATAGGTAACTATATGATATGTAAAGATTTATCTATGTTGTGTAATTTAATACATAACCTAACTACAGCTTTAAGTATTTTAAAGCAAGCATAATCAAATTGGGGCCAGAGACTTTAAAAAACTGAGAAATAACCTTATAGTTTAGCACTGATTTTGGATGCTAAATGGGGGGTTAGGTCTGCTTTCCATTAAATACACAATTAGTTAAGAATATCCAGTCCATGTCTATCAGGTTTTTACTGCAAAACAAAAACCGCAGACATCATTTGTTGTGTTTGGGTTCTCATTGGCACCCCTGTTGCTTGCTGCCCTGGATGGAGAGCCATATTGTAAGTATCAGAAACAGGCCTGTCAGCTTTGTTGGCCTTAATACACTGTAGCAGGAAAACATGTCAGGAACATTGCCTAAATGAACCCAGTTTAGTATAAACACTGCAGGACGAAACAAAGAGAGCTTCATGGCAACACATCCCCAAACTGATGTCATTCTGATGTGTCATCCTGCCTTCCCTCATCCCTGACTCACCCCACCTCCTTCTCTCCAACACATCACCTCCCACCAAGGCTTTCTCCTGTCCAACAGTCCGGAGAACACTGGCGTCCTGCGGGGATCCAGCTGTTCTTCCTCCTCATCCAGCATCTCAGTTAAACCTTCCCTGTTTCTCAGCCTCCCTGTCTTTGTTTATCGGCTCCCCTGGCTGCAGCTGACTCAGTCTGACATGCATGTTGGCATCACGCCGGCCTTGATTCTTCCTGCTACATTACTTTTTTTTTTTTTTTTTTTTTTTGCTCTTGTGCATGAACGCCGAAATTCTGTATAAAACCAGAGCTGCGCAGAAACGCGGAGACGCAGCCGGGATATCTGGAGTCTGGGTGCAGAAAACACTCCCAGCCAGCCGGTTCTGGAACATGCGGAGAGGGGGGGACAAACAGGACGAGTTAGTTTTTACCGTTGCAGAACTGGAGCAGGGACGATGTGTCATAAAGGCTGCTGTAGCTGGAGAAGCCGTCCTCCATTCTCAGTTAGTTTCTGTCGCGTCCACTTGGTGCTCCCTCCATTCACTCCGCACGGTTCAGGCTCCCGGGCAACCCATTCACTCTCATTCTGTCATGTGGACTTGTTTTTCCTCTCTCAGTGAAACTCCTGAGGTGCAGCAGGAGGAAAGAAGAAGAAGAAGAAGAAGAAGCCTGGATGTCTGCAGTCTCCTCTGGTCCTTCTCGCGTTGCGCAAAGGCAGCTGCGCGTCTGCAGCTGATCTCCAACAGAAAAATGAAACAGCTTAAAAGAGTGAGCTCAGTTGGTGTGTGTGTGTGTTTGTGTGTGTGTGTGGGTCTGAGAGTGTTGAGATAATGCTCGGGACAGCCCAGCCTTCCCCCTGTCACACATGGAGGGCGAGTCAGAGCGCAGGGGGGCGGGGCCTGACGGAGAGCCCCTCCCCCTCCGCTCGCAGCAGGACGAGAGCAGGAAAAAAGAAATTCATGATGGATGAAAATGTTTTGCAAATGCTAAACACATTGAATATTTTTTTTAATCTACAAAACATGTACAATCAACTGATGTTTGCTCCAATTTCTTTTTACATAAACATGAAACTATCTCAGTTGCTGCAGATTTATCATCCATGACATCTTCCGGGCAACAATAGGCGCTCTATTGGATCGAGATCTGGTGACTGTGGAGGTCATTGGAGTACATTTAACTCATTGATATGTTCAAGAAACCAGTGTGAGATTATCTTAGCTTTGCGACATGGTGCATGTTCAAAGAAATAATCGGAATATTTGTTACTCTGGTCACAAAGGGCTGGACATGGCCAGTAACAACAACTGTCGGGTAGGCTGTGAAGTTGGGGCCTCGAGTGGTCCAAGAAAGTATCTGTCAGTTCATTAGTCCTGATTTGTTGCTGCGAGATGGATCCACGCATTTATCCAGACTCTAACATCAGACCAGGCAGCATTTCTTCCCAGTTGTCCACAATATGTGGCATTTTCCCTGTTTTTAGCCAGCAATAGTGAGTGATCTCATGCTGCAGTAGCCTTTCTGCTTCAAGGTTCAACATGTGCATTTAGAGATGTTTTTCCGCATGCCTTATTGGTAACGAGTCCTTTCATCCATCCATCCATCCATCCATCCATCCATCCATCCATCCATCCATCCATCCATCCATCTATCCATCCATCCATCCATCCATCCATTGTCTTCTACAGAGACCAGACAGGCCTCTCCATTCACATCCTCCAGCTCATTCTGGGGGATCCCAAGGTGTTCCAGCCCACAGACATATATACGTAGACGCGTCATAGGGCGCAGGTTCGCACGTCAACGTCACCGCCATATTGTATGTGGCAGAAAGAAGTTGAGTTCTGTTATTGTGAACGTGGATCAGAGAAGATGCCTCATTCCTGTGCTGCAATAAATACAGACACACACACACACACACACACACACACGCATATATATATATATATATATATATATATATATAATATATATATATATATTATATATATATATATATATAATATATATATATATATATATATATATATATATATATATATATATATATATATATATATAATTTTTTGTATGTGTTATGAATATACGGATCAATTTGTTAATTGATCTAAACATTGTGGTCTTCATTATATCATAAAACCGTTATTTCATAAAACCGTGTCACATGTGAACCTTTAGGAACAGACTTTTTGGGTGAGTATTAAAGAGGTAAAATTAATAATATGAGAAAAAAAAGTCCTAGGTCAATAAAGTAAAAATAAACAAACAAACAAACAAACAAACACAAAAGTGATAATGTTATGATAAAAACATCATATTATGAGAATTAAGGGGGAACATTTCCAGAATAATCACAGTTTGCAGAATTATTTCACTCCTGGAGTAGGCCAGGTTAGATTATTTTAAATATTTTTATTCTTTAGGAGAATAAATTCAGGAGAATGAAGCTGAAGGGACACGAAAATAAACTTGTAACATTACAAAAAAAAATACTACGAATACAAAGTATATTCAGAGATTAAAGTCCCTCTGATACTGTTTAAGTGACTGAGTAACATTTAAGATGGCGGACGCTCTGACGCATCGCAGCATAGGCAGAACCCGCCCAATGACGCGTCTACTCTTATATTATGTCTATGCTCCAGCCAGGCAGGATATTTGGTCCCCAAACTCAGTTCTGGATCTTCCGCTTCCTCTCCACGTGGGACGTCAAACATCCAAAAGGAAGGCACCAAGGATGAATCCTGATCAGATTCCCAAACCACATCAGCTGACTCCTTTCGATAAGGAGAACCAGCAGCTATATGATGAACTCCACCCGGAAGAGTCTGGCCATCCTACTACGGAGGAAGCTCCTTTTGGCTGCTTGCATCCAAAAACACTGCTATTTTTATATATTTTTTTCTTACTTCACGTTTCCTTCACAAGGAAGCTTAGTTTGAACTTCTGCAGGCTGCCTTTGCCCCGTTAACACAAAAGAGCAACCGAGCTGAATAACTTAATAATAAAAAAGACAAACTGTCTGGAAGCATTAAAAGCTAAAACCCCAACATCTGAGATTGCTTCAAATCCAAAGGATGACCTACATTTAAGGTGCCTCTCTCTCTCTTGCTCTTTCTGTATGTCATGATACAAAGTCAGGAGGGGACCCTGAGTAACAGACCCACATCACAAATCTCTTAAAGCTACAGAGGTGAGAGCTGCCAGGGCATCTCTGCTGTGGCTAAACACGATTATAACTCTGTCCTCTGTCTGCGTTATCTGCCCTGCTGCAGACATCGCTGGCTCCAAAATCATCCCTAAAACAAGGACAAGAGGGGGAACTGGAGATCTGGGGATTCAGAGAAGGGAGAAATAAATGGGATAGAGGGGGAGGGGGGGCAGAGACAAATTAAAAAGTGAGGTGGGAGTTTTTTTTTGGGGAGGGGATAATGGGGGAAACCCTGCAGGAGTAAAAGGGGGTAATTGGGCGCTTCTTCAAAGTGGGGGGTTTGAGTTTCTGAATGTGCTCAAGAGGAGGAAACTCTTTGCATTATTTATCTTGAAGAGAAAAAAAATAAGAAGCCTAAGGAAAATAGATTCTGTGGCCTACATTCATGCTGAAACACCCCCCCCCCCCCCCTTTTTTCTCTTTTCAGATCACAAGGCAGAGCAGACGAGTCACACAGAGGCACCGTGAACACTTTGCTCCTCGGCCTCCCAGCAGCTGTGGTCCTCCCATCAGCCTCCTCTGTGCAGGTATCTGTCATTAAAGCCAGGAGCACGGCGCGCCTTGGAGGCTACGGGGCTCAGTTTGATGTCTAAAGAGACGAAGCGGTCGATCGCGTCCAGATCCCCATCTGAGTTAGCGACCCCGGAGCCGTGGCTCCCCCACGTCCCGCAGGAAAACTCTGCTCTCTCCCTCACTCGTTACACAACAGCATCAAGCATCAGCAGACGCACCGAGCTCGGTCGCAGCCGGGATTATGCGAGGAAACAAGGTGCTCTTTGTAGGGCGGTGTGTCGAGTCTGATCACAAGAAGTTAATAGAACTTTGACTTTTCACAGTTGGAGCTCACGGCCTTTTTTCACAGACTCAGTTATTATCAGGTTTCTGCATAAATATGATCCAAAAGACGTCCTGAACTGACGTCTTCATGTCGGTACAAATGGGAATTTCATGCTCTGTGCACACGCATAGCTCTGTAAGCATCCTTTGTCCCTTACTCTGAAGTTTTGGAGCCCTGTGCTGTTTTGGCTGGAAGGGGTTCAGGTTTTTTTTTTTTTTTAAATCTCATTGTGGAGCGGATTTGGTATCCAGATTAGGGACAGGTCTGGCTTTTTGTTTGTGTCTGCCTCTCTTTTTTTCCAGTGCTCACATGAGAGGAGGCTTAAACTCCCTCCACAATTCCTTAAACCAGACCCCCTACCAACCCCCCCACCCACCCACCCACCCACTGCTGTCCAACAACCAACCCACATGGGGCCCAGAAACCCGCCTGAATGTCAGCAGGAGGCAGATGGGGATCCTGCCCCACCCACAGATGCTTCTCATCACCATGTTATCCATCAGTCACTAAAAGGTCTGTGGTACCATCATAATGTTCGCTGCCTCTGGACAAAATTTGAGAAGGTTCAAAGCTACACATCCTGAAAAGCTGAAACCAAAGGTGTTTACCTCAGCACGTTCAGGCCCCTGAATGTCTGCACGTTTTGTCACATTACAACTACAAACCTCAGTGCATTTTATTGGCATTTTATCTGATAGATCAACACAAAGTATTCCAGAGTAATAAGTCATGATTATAGATTTTTCTTTTTACATATAAGATTCATAAACATTTTGGCATGCATTTGTATTTAGACCCCTTAAATCTGATACTGACAACTAACATCTTGTGCAGCCAATAATAACTTTGGAAGCCAGTAACATAAGTCCAGCTCTGGGTATTGTTATAAATGCAGCCATTACGTTTCTGGCCTTATGGCTTAGAGAGCATCAGAGAACAAACAGCATCAGGAAGACCAAGGACCACAGCAGGCAGGTCAGAGAAAAGGTGGCGGTTAAGAGTTTAGAGAAGTTTAAGGTTATAAAACAAAGACCCAAGCTTTAAACGTCTCACAGAGCTCTATTCAATCCAGCATGGATGGACGGTGAATGAAACTACTGCAAACCTACCATGACAAGACCTTCCACCTAAACTGGCTGGATGGGAAAGAAGAGCATCAGAGAAGCAGACAAGGGCCCCTTGCTGGCTCTGGAGGAACTCCAGAGATCCACAGCTCAGGTGTGAGAATACGTTCGCCGGACAACTATTAGTTGTGCATTCCACAATTCCAGAAGCAATGTGGGGGACACAGCAATCATATGGAGGAAGGTGCTCTGGTCACATTAGTTTGACATTTACATTTGACTTTTACATTGATCCATATTTTATATATATATAGATATATATAGATAGTATATCTATATATATATATAATATAGATATACATATACTATATATATATAATATATAATATATCTATTATATAATACATAACATATATATATATATATATATATATATATTTATTATATTATTTTTCTTTATATATCTATATTATATTATATATATATATCTGATTTAGGCTAGCGGCCATTTTGTCGACCAGAAACTGTTCTGTGTTCAGATTTTTACCTTATATTAAATGTTCCAAACTATCTATCATTTCCTTGGTTGATCGTTTGTAATCAAAAAGTTCAAGGAGCACGAACACTTTTGCTCGGCGCTGATTTTCTAACAGAGCTTTTTAGCAGCTTGTTAAAAAAGCCCTCTAAGCTGGCCTTGTTTTAGGCCTCTGTGTTTGTAACGTTCCCTGGTGCTTTTCCAGCTTCAGCTCTCCGGTGGCTCCTGAAGGTCACAGTCAGCGGGAGCAGACATTTATTTATTTATACGAAGAGAGAGAAAAAAACTGCTCACATTCCCTGCGTCAGCAGACGTTCGGTCGGTCTGTTGGTGGTTCAGGATTACGAACAATCAAATCCAGAGCTGGGAGGGTCAATCCTCAGTGTGATCCAGCCACCATCTGTGTGCCTGTCCTGGTTATTGGGCTGCTTTGTTCTTTTACACCATGAATTAATCCAACCTGGGCACTGAATAAGCCTTTTAAACCCCGAAGCACAGTTAAATCTTTCACATATAGAGTCAAAGACTCTATGAGCGCCTTATAAACACTCTTTGACACTCATTTTAACTAGTTCACCATTATAGGGGCTCATGGCTACTGGACAGTTGCCAGCCAAGATTTGTGTATTGCCAGCATACAAACAAGTGGGCTTACAAGAACTTGTCAGAAATAGTAAAATAGATTTAAATAATACCACGTTTGTCTGAAATGACTTCAGTAGTTAAATATAAAGCTTTCATTTAAAAGTAGAAGGCTACTTTAAAGGAAATGTATAACTACTCCTAGGAACTCCTAAAGTAGGAAGGGTAATAAAATCCTTATCAAACATTTTGGCAAGTGTCACTCAGTAAATTTAATAATCTTTACAGACAGTTTAACCAAAGGTTGGACATTGCAGTGGTCAGAAAAAAAAATAAAAAATACCCAAGACCTTAATCTCAGACTTTACAGACTATAGTTAGGATGTTAAATGTTACATTTCCTGACAGGACCATCATAAAAGTTCTGAACGAGTGCAGCTTGTGCGCAAATGTTGCCTGAATTTAGCCGCATAACTTTGTTTTACAAAGTTACATCCGAACGAAGCACGAGATGTTTGGTCTCAGGGCTTGTCAGAAGTAATCCAAACAAAGCATATCATCAGAAACACCTGATAATAACTATAACGCACGGTGGTGGTGGTGGGGATCATGATTTAGGCTAGCGGCCCTTTTGTCGACTATAAACTGTTCTGTGTTCTGGAGTTTAATGTGGCATCAGCTGCCTTTGTCTTCGTTACAATTAAGTCATGCAAAACAACAAATGTACCAAACACAGAAGCAACCCTACATCAGATTACCATGAAAAAAGTGCCAACAGCATATTTCTTTAATTTATTTTGCAAACTTTACCCTGGCATCATCGATATGTCTAGTTTAAAATGTGCACCGGTCCATTAGGAACATATACTGAGGGAGTAAATCACAAAACTGTCAGATAAAAACATCACCAAGTCCAGATCAGGACATATTTTATGACGAAGAATAAAAGCCCAACCCTCTGAGTCACACATTATCCTTGTCAGTCTAAAAAGCCACTGCCTTCAAGCCAGCAGGATCAGCTGAAATGCATTACCACAAACATAACCATTGCTGCAGTTTCTGCTCTCTTGGATTTTATGGAGAAAATGTGACCCACTTTCAGGCAGCGAGAGAACAACCCCGACCGGGAATCTGAGAAAAGCTGAATCTCTTGTGTCTACAGACGATCCAGCCAGGTGTTCTTCTTTTACCTACGAGAATAATCCCCCCCCCCCCCCCCCACCCCCATTCTTTCAGGATGCTACATAAAGCTGGAGATTTTCGTTTAGAGCAGTGATGCTGCAGAAATAAAGGAAAGAGCAGCTGCACACCGCAGCGAGCTGCTGAGGGCCACACAAGCTGCAGCAGCGCCAAGTGATGATGTTATGAGTCAGAAATAAAACTGGGTCACCGCTTCTGCTCTTAATAGAGTCTCTTAGAGTCTAACAGCTTTTTGTATGATGGAGCTCTCCAGGACCAGGCTCTGTGATATCCACGGATACTCCACATTTATTCCCACTGCTCTGGTAGTCTCAACTCAGCAACGCTGCTTCACTCCTGAAGGATGTAGCGTAAAGCAATAAACGGATAAAATACGGATCATACATACCAGATGTTATCACTGCAATAAATCTCAGATTATCTTACGTGGTGATGAATAATAAAAAGAGCAACTAAAACACTCCCATAGACACTTTGATGTAAAGTACCTGATATTCAGCAGGTTATCATTCTAACAAGCACATGGGAGGAAGCTGAAGACCAGCCGGGAGCTTCTGCATTTCATACTGCGGTACTGTTTGCCAGATGGCAGCATTTTGAAGAATTTATGGAGAGGTTGTGTGGGTTCCTCGTTGATGTTAATTGTCCTCCTCCTAGGTTTCAGGAGGTATCTTGGATGGAGGGGAGGGAAGCTCCAGTGATCTTCTCAGCAGCTCCAACTATCCTCCGCAGGACCTTTTTTATTGGGTATGCTGCAACTGCAATACCACACCGTATGTTAGAAGGCTCTAAGTTCAAACTCAGGACAGAAACAAACTTTATTTCTCTTTGTCTCCTTAAAACAAACAGATTCACGAGAAGATTTTCGGAAAATGCAACAGTTTCTACATGTCTGTCGATAAAAACCTACAGCAACTACTTCCAAAGAACAAATATAAGCAGAGGGAGTGAGAGCGTGTTAGTGTAACGGGAATCTGTTGCTCCATTCTGCTCATAACATTGTGACACCATATCCGAAGATATTTTGGACTTTATTTGAGTCTTTATTGCTCGGTCTCAATGTTTGATGCCTGTTTCTGCCTCCTTATGTTCAGCTTTAAACTTTGCGATACCGATGCCGTTAAAGCGGAGACGAGTGGTTCTAAACCACAGCGATTCCTCCTCTTCTAATCTATATGTTAATGAGGCATGAAGTGGTCCAGAATGTGTATAATTCAGCAGACGCCGATCCATGGATGTCCATAAAAACTACTGCTGTGTAAGGCCATTAAGGGCCAGAAAACAGGTTCCAGGCTGATTACAGTTCCTCGACCCAATAATCTGAAAACAATGTATTAATCTGAAGGGCAGCGGTCTTAATTTACATCACAGTTGCCATTCCAACCCAGAAAAGCTGAGGTGTGTGTGTGTGTGAAGTGGACACACACACCAGAGTGTTGCCGCTGGTTCTCTCAGGCCATGACAAGTTTAATCACATCTGATTTGGCTCCATGTGCAATGCACACCCTTCCCCCCCTCAGACTCCTGCAACGTCCAACACACACAACAAATATGATTATCTGGATACGCACACAAACACCTGTGCGGCATGCATGAAATATTCAGTCCGCGCGTAGGACAAATAGGCCTGAATGAAGAACATATTTAGCATAATCAGAGCTACTTGTTCGCATATTTGGACCACAGATGGAGCCCCGACGTCAGCAGACTGCAATGACACCATGAGCTGTTTTCCTGAGCACATGTGCAAAGTCGGAGAAAATCTCATCCACTGATGCCTCCGTAAGTTAGATGAGACAAAGCAGCCAAGATGAGCAGAGCTTCTTTCTTTTCTCACCAGACAGATTTTCTCAGAGAACACTCTCCATCCCCTCTTTCACCCCATCTTCCATCCCTTACTTTCACTCCTTTCAACTCCTTACATCTAATTCCCTTCACTTCCTTACTCAAGCTCAATTTCTTCAGTTCTAAACCTCTAATCTGTTTTCATCCCTTTTATTTACACTGCCTCAAACTTTTCTGTCCATTTTCCACAATTTGGGCTGTTGATGAAAAACATGACAATACTGCCACCTACAGGAGATGAGCTAAGCTGCAGGAACTTGTTTTCTCCACACCATGGTGACCAAACTCTGAGATGTGAGCCAAAATCACCAAGTTGAGAAATCACTCAGGTGCTATCATTTTTTTCTGTTAAACACATCGAAAGTAATTTTGCTGTACATTTAGTTTATTTTTACCAGCAGAGCAACAAGTTTAGCATGCAATATTTTAATGGGTTTTGCTGTAAAAAAATGTTTTAAATTAAGTAGATTTCTAATTTGAATATGATACATTCAATAGATATTCAAGTAAATGTAGATTTATAGAACGAAATTGACCTAAATATGATGAGACATAACTCCAGCCACTAGATGGCAGCAAAGCCCTTCCAAAAATTATTCTGTGACCTTGACTGTATGGTGGTTTGAGGCAAATTTGCGACAACAGTCCACCCTTCAGTCCATTTGTCCATCCATCCATTGTCTATACCAGGTGTTCCAACTTGTCGGCACATGGGCCAAAATTGTGAAGTCAAAAGTACTCGATGACCAAAAAATTAATTAAAAAATATCCATAAAACTATGCTGTGATTTTTATTTTAAGGTTTGGCCCTACAAAATATGCACATTTTAACTAAACAAGTTTATCCGATTTTCTGTATAAAAGGGATGTGTAAATCATTGTAGACAGAAAGGTTAAAAAACGGGGTTTGCTCATTTGTCTTGTCAAAAGATGGTCATTCAGTTTGTATAATAGTTTGGATTTGATTGGTTCAATTGATCTACCAATATAAGGGCAGGATTTGAACTAATCTTTCTTTTATAACATTTGTTATATTTAGCCAGTTTTAATAACTTCATTCAAAGCAGATTTTAATGCTTTGGATACGCCTGGTCTATACCACCATGTCCTTGCAAGGTTGTAGAAGGGCTGGTATCCATCTCCAGCAGTTATTGTGTGAAGGGCAAGGGACAGATCACCAGTCCATAACAGAGGCACACAGGACAAAATAAACAAGATAAAATAAATAAACATGCACACATGCACTGATTTCTTAAGCCCATTTACCGACACTCTTTTAACCTGACAGTCATGTTAGTGAACTGTGGAAGGAAATTTGGAGTTGCTAGGAAGGAAACCTACACATGCTCAGGAAGAACATGAAAACTTCACGTAGAAAGACACAAATACAGACTTTCTAACCCATTACCTGCTGTTAGCAGCAGTGCTACCAGCTGTTCGACCCTGCAGCCCTAACATATTATACAACAGGTTAAAGCCAGGTGCACGTTGACACACAGAAAATAAAACAAATTGTGGTAAAAAGAAAAATGTACCATGACTACATTGTAAATTATGGATTAGGCCTGGTTGACTCAGGCAATATGGATTCTTGTCAGGTATCAAGGTTTTTTACCTACTGAACCCAGATTCATCTTAGCAGTGGCTAGAGTTGCTATGAGAGTGCTGTGTCCCATCAAAGAGCAAATAAAATAATAAGTTATCTGTAATTGAAGAAAGACACTTTTAAACTTAGAGATAGAAATAAAACAACCCCCCCCCCCATTACAATTTTCTAAAATTACTTAATGATCCTATTGAGTAAGAAAACTGGTTCACATTCAAGGTTCAACACATAAATCATAAATCAACATTAAAATTGAACAGAACAGTTTTTCCTGAATTATTGAAAATCTTCTTGGGCTTTTCGTAATAACAATATAAGATAGCTCATATAGGCAAAACTTCAACATATATTGCCATTTAGACTACTTTTTGCGAGCATGACAAAGAAAAGGTCATCAGTGTTTCCTCTGCTGGTTTCTTGCAGTCCTGGGAGTGTCATGAACACTAAACGATGTGGAGTAGCTTATGCTGCCATTCAGATGTCTTCAATGATTTTGTTTCTTTGTGCGTTAATCACCAAATTCTGCATTTATTATGGTATAAAAGTTAACAGAATATTGTCCCTAAAATGGTGTGCTAGCAGTCAGCTCAGAACACATCAACTCTTGAAACATTTTAACGCAATATAGAATAAAAGATGTGATCAGGATTTCATTTATCAGTCAAAAAGAAGAAAATCTCTTCCTTGAAAATTAGTCACCTAAGACGTCAACATTTAGGAAATATTTTGTTAAATTTTTTTCCTACATCTGCATTTAAAAAAAAAAATCCTGCTTGATGTCAATGTAAAAAGAAGTCAAGACACAATAACTATTTTCAGACAAGTTCCTAAAAAGATCAGCTTTAGTGCAACGGATTATTATTTTTGTTGCTTAAAGGATGTATTGAAAACCAAAATCTAATATTTATGTGCTTAAGAACAGTGAAGATATTAAACAGTTTATGACATGATAAAATCTGATATTTCACGGGAGTTTTCATTTTTTATGTGAATATTGAACAACTACTTTCCGTTCGTCCAACATATTCAGCTTAAGCAGAAGTCCTCCCCCCCAGTGTTTGAGCCAAATGTTGACAGATTATATAAAAGCATTTTAATTTCCCTTAAATTCCCCCCTGAAGTTACTTTTAGAGGCAAATGTGTTGGAAGAAAACTGACGGTGAACAGAGTTATAGAGTTTGAAGCGCGTGACAAAGAGTGTTGTCTCAGTAATTTCTGTACGCCTACATGACTTTCGTGTAGTCAAACCTACATTAGTAAAAGATGAGCTGGAAATGAGACTTTCAGCTGCTTCCATTCACTTCTCCTATGTTTTATGCAACCACTGCAAGGCTCACTGATGTAACCTAACATGGATGATGCAGTTTTTGAGAGAAATTTCAGGGCCTGTGCACATGTAAATATAATTCCTGGTCAGACCAACCTGACCAGGACCTGGCTGTGTCCCAATATATTTTGTCGGCAACCTACTGCTCTCAGACAAAATTTCTCCTTTGCCCCCGCTTGCTGGACAATGCGCCATAAATCTTCACCCTATGAGCTCACATAGACATGGATTTCCCTGCCTTCTTCTTGGGTGGTCATTGTGTTACACAATAATACCCAAGTTTGGTGCCCTGCGTGCAACATTCATCACACTTTGGCAGCTTTTTGCCTTTTGCTCAGTTTCTTTTTTAACATATTCCTCCATGTCAAACATGAAAATGAATAAAACTATCCTGAGCTACAAGGTCAAACACATGTGAGTAGGAAAACTGTAAACATGACAATGATATGTGCCGTTTGAACTGTTCGGAAACACACACTCGGCCACATGGAGACGAAATCTACTCAACATTACAGATTAGAGAAGAAAACTTCTTAAACTTCAAGCTAATTTCATACATTTGCACCTGATGTGCAACTTGAAGGGTCACACACCAAGATGATGAATGCAAACAGCAGGACAAAGGGTTGGATGTTTCAGTGATTTAGATTTTATCAGCCATGATAAAGTTAAGTAATTTCCTGCCAAATGCATCAGGAGATCATAGTATACGATACGGAGGGATGGTCAGATGATAACAAGTCATGCAGCCGCCGTAATTACAAGAATGCTTGTGTGGCCGGCAAACATCAAAAGGCCGTCATACGTCTGAGTCGTGCTGATATTTACTGAAGAGGAAATCATCCGTGAACTACACCAGGGCAAGGAGGAAGGAGGCGGCAGGGAGGTGAAATATGAAGGGAAGAAAGGCTGAGAGGAGCATAAGAGAGGAAAACATCAAGAAGCATCAGAGGCACAGAAGAAGAAGGTTTCTATTTATAACTGATTGTTACTGTTAGTGAGACTGCCAGGCAGGAGAAAGGCTTGCTTTTCTCTCCCAGCTGGGATGCGCCAGCAGCAAATGACCCATCCCTTAATGCTTCACCATGGTACACAAAAAACCAAGCAATGGACACGCAGACACCTGCACAGTCACCCAGCACATCTTTGCACCCTGAATTCCTGCACACGTTGCCCCGGCGCGCTCCTTTTCAGCAGAGTGGAGGACAAAAAGAAAAGGAAAAAAAAACACCCATCCCTAAAAGATCTTTAGTAACTTCAAATCTGGACATCTGTGGGGAAAGCCTCGGCCGAGGTCACCGTGCATCATTCTGATAAAAGCCGGAGGAATCTGTTTCAGGTTTCCATATAAGGCCTCAGACTGAACAGAGTCCTTGCTGGGTGAGGCGTCCCAGTGGAGACTAAAACAGGATGGACACAGTCCCCTCCTCCACTAAAAATACACACAGGCACAGAAAACACACAGACGCAGGAACACAACTCCAAACAGTTTACAGAAACGCGTGCCCAATGTTTGCTTCAGATGTCTGTCTTAAACATGGGTTCACCACCAAAGAATAATCATTTCTTACCCATGGGTGGTCCCTCACAGTCGGACATGTTTGCAGACAGAGAAAGGAGGAGGACAGTGTCTCGTGTCCGCTTAGTGCCAGTGGCTTCTTGTTTCTTCCTTCAAGACCCAAGGAAACTTTCTCCTGGTCAGTCTCGGCTGTCAAACTCTGTGTCTCTGCGCACTTTCTGCCTGACTATCCTCCTCCACTCTGACCCTCTGCGAGCAATCTGATCAGTGGCCAGGAGATACGTCAGTCAGACGCTCCACTCGGCACCATTGGACACTAAATTTGTAACAAGCAGCCCTTCCTCAGGGTACTGTTTCCCTGGGATGTGACAGACCCCTGTGGATAAGATTTCATAGGGCGCGCTGGTCAACCTTCAACAAACAGACGGCAAAGCGTGCGGCTTTGTTAAAAACTCTGCATTATAACAGTTCATTTCATTTATTGGTTTCTTCACATCTGATCAGATCCACTAAACCTCTCATGGGTTGCTTCAAACCGGCTGAGTTTTTGACTGCAGTATCACCAAGGTTCCTCATGGGGGCAGCAGTGCCTCACTGAGCTCTCCATTCCCCCTGGAAAAAGGCTTTTCCCTGCTCCTCCAGGGTCCTGCATACCAAACATGCAGGGTCAAGGGACTCTGTTCTCCAGACCGCATTTCAGTCAAATAAACAGATCTGAGCACATGTTCATGAGCAATTTCTGCTAAATGCACCTAAACAGACAGGAAGCAGACAAATGGAAAACAAGAGTTTACGTTGGGGCGACAACAGGGGAGTTAAAGTCTTCTATCCCAAATTCGACACAAAGGAAAGCGCTCACCAGGAGCTCCACAGATTACCGGCCCACTTGACTGAACAAAGGGAAATACTCAGCGCTTCAATTTAGCTCCCCCTAAACTTTCTGCTGAATTACTCGTGGGCTTACTCAGCTGACCCTTTTTTTTTGTGTGTCAATTGGCAGGGAAGGATTATCACGAGGGATCGGTTCAGCATGTGATTAAGTGGGGTCAGACGCTGGGCTTGTCCAGCAGAACCCGGTGTCATGGAGGTTGGGATTTAGTGGCTGGGGGAGAGGGGTTATCTGGGGATTTTGAAAGAACACGGGGGGTTAGATGTTGGGGGGCTTCCAGGTCTGTTATCTTTCCTGCAGACCTGTCAGTAGCCCCCTCCACCATCCGAGCCAACAGCACTCAAGCCTTCACACCAACGCCGGCTTTGATGTTTGAGCTCCGGCTCTTGTTTGCAGAAGAGCTCCGAGGCCCTTTTCCAAACACGACCTAAACCTTCACCCCATCAGGACCTGTCGACCCCATGAGCTCCTGCAAAAAAGAAAGTGGAGCAGGGAGCGCCGCAGCTCATTTGTTCTCTTTGATCATGTGCCATAAGTTTAGGTGACTTTGTCCGGCCAACAAAGTCCTGGATGGTTCCCTAGATTATCTCTGATTAAATTGTGAGGGAGTCTATTCTGGGGGTTAAGGCTCAAAATTACTTGCAAAAGTATGAATTATCATTTACTTTTTCAAAAAGGGTCGTATCACATCAGTAAACCGTAATGTATCCTTATGGGATTTTATACATCAACACAAATTAGTGCATACTTGTCAAATGAAAGAAAACTGATGCACGGTCTTTGGTGCACACTTGTATTCAGCCCCCTTTAGTGGATACTTTCTAGAGTCACATTTGCTCCCTAGAACTGAGTTTATTTTGCTAATGCTTCTTGCAAAATAGCTCAGTCAAACTAGATATAGAGTCTCTTTGAACATATTTTTTTAAGTGTCTGCACAGATCCTTAGTTGGATTTAGGTTTGGACTTTGGCTAGGACAGTCTAACATAAATAACCCTTTTAAAGCGTTGATAAACATAAATGTAGATTTATATCGTAATCCCCTTTTCAGAGGAAACATTAGTTTAAATAAAATAAAGATTAACTATACTATTATTTCTGATGATGTATTCAGCGTTGTCTTTCTAGTCTGTGCAACTTGAAACAATTTTGTCTCCTCCATTAAAAGTTACGTTGTGCAAAATTTGTTGGCTGAGGTTTTTAAATTGACGTGTCAATCCAGAGTTTGTTTCTCACATCGTCTAAATTAAATCATATTTACCCCTCTTTGATCATAAAAAACTTGATGCCCATTTTGGTCACAAACTCAGTGTTTTAATAATGGCTTTGGGCGAAATATGCCCCAGAGTTGTTAAAAGCTCATTGTCTCTCCATGGATGCAGTAATCAAAAACATTTTAGATGATATATTAAAATACAAAATTACAGTCCAGTCACTGACAGATGAGGAGAAATATATAGATTTTTCTCTAAAAGCACTTTGAATCATCTTGTTACTGAAAAGCGCTTTATAAACAAACTGGCCTTGCCTAAGTAATAACAGGCTTACATTCTGTCAGCTATTATTTCTCTGTTTTAGTTCAACTCCACATCTTTGTGTTTGTCCCTGAATGCTTTACTCCTCTTGTCTTCATTTTGGTCTACAAGTATTTTAAAAATGATATCATTATTGGACGTTGGCGAGAAATTATGTTCAAAGTTGAAGCCTAAAAATCCAAAGAAAGAGAAAGAAATCTAAGCAGTTTCTCACATTTATATATCAGTTTTAAATGTTAACGAAATTTTAAAATACGATAATTTGATCAATTACTAACACCTCCCTGTTTTAAGCTAATTATTCATCTTGACACCCTCTCTAAAGCAGTAATCCCATGTTTGCTTTTAACCTTATCTACCAGAGACTTGCAGAAAACGTCTGAGGATGTGCAGAAGGCTGAAAGACAATATTTTTTGTTAAAATATCTCATATCTGTTGTTTGCATATAAACAATAACTGGAGTGGATGAACAGGGCCTGTGGCTGGCTAGAATTGGTAACGTTAATGATCCTCCAATTGCAACAGTAGCTGTGTCTGCAGGTACTAATGAACTCTTAATAGTGTTGAATCTAACAGCCTCCAAATGATTCCACTAACTGTTTTATGGCTCTGTGGGTAAAGCCCTAATTGAGGACTTGTGGAAAAGAGCTGCAGTTCACAGCTTTTTACGGGTTTAACAACCTGCGGAAGTTAAATCACTTTGCCAGGGGGGGAAATCCACGTTACGAAGATATTTACAGTTGAAAAATGAAGTTTTCATTTAGACTTGGACTTAGACAACTTTATTTGTCATTTTGTATGCACAGAGTGCGTACAGAACGAAATTTTGTTGCATACAGCTTTGTAAATTGCAGTAAAAGTTAAATTACAGTTTTAGGTGCAGCAGAGATTTAAAAGTAAACAATAGATTTAAAATACAATATAAAAACAATTGAAATGTAAACAATGCAGGAGAAGGTCACAGTATACAAACCATTGTATGTACAGAATTGGATTGTGCAAGGGCATTTGTGCAAGAAATGCCCATTCATTTAGAATATGAACATGTAAATTACAACTTTCTTTACTGGTTTCACTTCAAGCCAATATTTACTTTACTTTTTACTTTATGAAAACTATCTCAATTGTTTCTCAATCAACTATGTCGATTGTTTAAGTAAAATAATAATACTATTTTTTTATTAATGCTAACCCGTTTGCGTTTTTACAACTTTTCATTTTTGTATATATATATATATATATATATATATATATATATATATATATATATATATATATATATATATATATATATATATATATGAGGAAATGTTTGAAGAAAATGAGGAAAGCATGTTAGTCCTTGGGTAAGATTAATTTTAGAGGAACCAAATTCTAGTGTGGCTTTGCTAAATTCTAATCTATGAGATTAAAAGTCTTGAAATCCCTTAATTAATTGAATTCCTGTGACCCAGGGGGAGGTATTTCTGTAGGAGGATTAACTGTAGAGGAGGAAGTTTTCCTCAGGCCGGTGCCTCCCGCTGAGCAGCAGCCGAGGTGTGACGGAGGGGATTCCAGAGCACGGAGACAAAAGGCAGACACTTTGATTTGAACAGTGGTGGTAGTCAGAAACACACACACACACACACACACACACACACACACACACACACACACACACACACACACACACACACACACACACACACACACACACACACACACACACACACACAAAACCCCGGTTCCTGATCCTCAGCAGCCCTGCCCTCAGGTCTCAGCCAGCTGAAAAACGGGGGAAACTCCAGATGCTTTGCTGCAGTTGTGGTCTGAGAAGAAGAAGAGAGCCGTGGAAGACTGGCAGGAGGGGTGGAAGATATGCATGAAGTGAAACAATGAAGCAAGAGCAGCGCAGGGGTTTGAATTAATAGCCAGCTATGAAGGTTTTGGCTCAAAGAAGCATTTTTTTTTTTAAATGGCGAGGGGGTGCTGTGGGAGAAACAGGGGGGCTGAAAGGAGGTTTCACACAAACTCTGTATGATGGATGGACTGCTGAGGAAAAAAAGGGGGTAAGGAGGGGGCTTCAAAAGAAAAATGACCCAGGCTGCTGCTGTGATGTAGAGTGTGTGGGGTGGGGTGGTGCAACATGTGGGGATCTCATAACCAAAAAGCGAAATACCTCAAAGTGTCTGAGCCTATGGAGTCTGCAGCAGGAAACAGTGACTGACCCATTTCTTTTTTTTTATTCCTTTAACACTAATGATGTAAAGAAACGAGTGAGAGGATAACCCAGATGCAAACGTGTGCACATCTATAAAGTTGGAACTTTGTTGAAACACGTTTAGGTAAAATTTTTAGCGTTTAGTCATGACCCCACATTTCAACTTGACAACATTGGCCCACCCTGCAAAAGTTCTCCAGATCTGTGACATTGTGTGAACATCTGTTGTCCACAGCCCTGGTCAGATGAACCTACAGAGTTTCTGTCAGTTTCAGTTCTGGACTCTGGTTGAACTTTTCTAAAACTATTATTTATCCTAAGATGAAATCATTCCTATGTGAATATGCCGCATTGTGATGCTGGGAAGAAAAATCCCTCTTTACCTGCAGCGTTTTAGCAGAAACCTGAAGGTTTTGGGTCAAAACTGGTTGGTACTTGAAAGTGTTGCCACCACCGTCTGCTCTGATGGTGTTATTCTGTTGGTGGTGTAATCTTTTGTAGCATCTTTTCGTGTCTCCTAACCACAAAAACACATTTCCCCATAATGCTTTCGGAGATTTTAGCCAGACCTTGATGTTTTCTTTCAAATACAAAGCTTCTGTCTCTCAACAATACTTCTTTGCTTAGACTAGGGGTCTGGAACCAGCGTCTTCAGAGCCACATGTGGCTTTTTGGCCCCTCCAAAGGGGTTCTTGAAAAACCAAATAACAAGTGTTTTTAATATAGCAATGAGAAAGTGGTTTTAGCAGTTCTCTGGAGGTTTCTCTGTAACATCTGCATACAATATCTGCAAAAGAGGGGAGCAATTGGTACAAGGCTTTTAAAACTATTTTAATGTTTTCCTTCAAACTATTTTTAAAATGGGCTACGTATGTCTTGTTCTGTGGGTTTGGACTAGGACCAAAGTGCAGACAGGAACGTGGGATGAGCATGGTGATGGTTTGATATAGTAGAATAGAAAAATCACAGAGGAGAACAGGACATGGTGCACGGGCAGAGAAACTGTTCTTGTAACCAGAGAATCCAGCAAGGAACAATGACAATCAGAGAGCTTAAAAACTGAGGGAAGAGTGGAGAATGACAGGGAATGCAGGTGAGCTAATCAGGGTGTATTGTGGAGCAGCTGAGGCAGAATGGCAGCAGGGAAGCTGAGGGGAGGAGACTATTTAACACACAGGAAGCTGAACTAAGACACAAAAGACTAACAGGGGAAAAGACTAACAGAGATCTAAGATAAATAAACCCAAGTGTACAAATAACAGAACACAAGAATAAACAAAGAAACCAAACACAAAGGAATGAACAAATAGGACAACACCGTTCTAGTTTCAAATGAAACTCCAAGAAGGACAGTCAAAGTTCAGTCCAGGTTGATCCGGTTACAGTTGATTCAATAACATGATGTAGTCTTATACAATTTATGTGACAAAAAAAGTGTCAAAATCATTTATCATTGTCTCATTTTTCTTCTATGACAAAAACCCGACATTTTAACAGGGGTATGTACACCTTCAAGGGACGCTGTACATGATGCCTCTGCGGCTTTCGCGGTATGCATAAACCTTTTGACTCGGGTAAACTTCAAGGCTTTTAAAACATGATCCAACCACACCTCCTAATGCAGAAATAAAAGCTCTTCTCACACACACACACCTCCTTCGCTATTTCTCCTTCAGGGGCTGCTAAAGCCATTATGGCTCTGAAAGAGATCCTATCTGCTCCGGGCAGACAGACGTGCACTCAGTTCGACAGCTGGACGGGCCTGGAGACTAAGACGCCTCTGTGCCCGGGACAGGCCGACTAAATGTCTGGCTGCTCTTCAGAGGCTCTCAGGTGTGACCGGCCTGTCTCCTGTGTACGGCAGCCAAGACGGCAGGCAGACACAGACCGTGGAAAGCCCAGAAAGGTTTTCCATAACAGAGGTGTTTCAGTGAGCCCGGAGCGGAGTGAATATCTGCTCTATCTCCTCCGTCACAAGCTGCGTACGCTCCTGTGAGCAGCTCTAACACAAGCCAGATCTTCTTTCCTGTGGAACTATGCAGGCTTTCACTGAGTTAATGCATATTTTCAGTCTGAGCCAAGGTCAAACGCTTTGCCAAAGACCTGCCTGACACGTAATTCCTCCCAGCAGCTGAACTTTCCAGCATTTGATGACTAACTTTGCATTTGAATCAAAGGCTTTATAGACCGCAACTGCATTTCTGCAGGATTTTAGGAGAGGGCCGCGGTGGTTTCAGCCAACAGAGCCGTTCTCACTGCACCAACACGGTTTCGTCGGCGAGGCCCAAACCCCACAGAGGAAGCCTTAATATCCCCCCTCAGTGCACGTGCACACACACACACAACTCTTCCCTAAAATTGCTGATGGCTTGTTTTCATGAACTGATATTATTTCCAGATGGAGGTCATGAATAAAACCTGACGGAAACAAGTCGGGTGAAACTAGAAACTTAAAAAAACAGAAATGGAGGGGTATGGAGCTGAGCTAAAACAACAATCATTCTCCTCCCCCGCTTGTTCCCTCGGCGTATCCCCCCCCCCCCCTCTAAAAAAAAGAAAAAAGAAAATAGGACCAGCTTGTCAATTACACGCTCAAAAAACAGGGGAACAGTGTACCACACATGAACATAATCATACGGGTCCTGTGTTTTACATCCTTCAACACAGGAAATGTGACAAAATACCTAAACAAAAGAGAGCTTTCATAACGTAGCAGAAACGAGCTGTTTGACTTTTAAACCTTCACGGATAGTTTAGGTCTAAAACAAAGTCGGGGAAAGAAAGGGATGCTTTCAGGTTGCAGCAAAAAAAACCTGCGAGGACCAACCACAGTCGGCGTGCTGATTCCAAAACCCCGGGCGATGCAACAAAGCGGAGAATATTCCGAGAATAAAGATCCATTGTCATACGATACGCACAAACCTCACCCAGCCGACAGACCATGATGCTTAGTGAACAAAATAACAGACTGTAACTATTTACAGCAGGGATTTATATAAAAAAATACACTTATTTAAACCTTTACCTTTAAGGTTATCATTTTAATTAAAACGCTGTGAACAATTCAACAACACATTGAAAAAAGCACTACTTACCTTTCTGTCTTTTCTTTCCCGTCCCTCAACACTACACTAAGGGTGTAAATCAGCAGCTTATCACGATACGATATTATATTGATTTGTTTGGATGATGATACGATATTTATCGATATTACAAAGCCTATTACGATTTTTTTGATTGACTCGGTCAATATGATGCAATATCATCTGGCCTTTTTTTTATTATTTACATTTTTATCAACTCACAAAAAACAAAATATGATTAGACCATTTTATCTCTAAGCTGTTACATGTATCGGGCATTTAAATCAAAAACAGCATTCTTCTAATTTTAAAATAAAAATGACAATAATAGATCATGGCTGCATTAAACTAAGTGTATCTTAAAAATGATTATATGAATCAGTATTTTGATTTTGCATCAATGTAATGGGACCATTGTACTTTTAATCAACATATCGATGTGGATTGACGTATTGTTACACCCCTAACTTACACCTGCCTGGTTGATTCATGCCTTGTCAGACCCAACTGTTACCCACAATATAGTTTTATGATTTTACTTGTTCTCTTTTAGTCCCACTTTGTTATGGGTTTGAATTTCAATGCAATGTTGGACTAAACTTTGTCAGTTTCATTTAAATTATTAAACAGGTCAAAATATAATCTTATTTCTGTCCGTCTGCAATGATAATTTTTATTTCTTTACTTAAGAAAATACTGTGACATTGGGTTGCCAGAGACCTATTCAGGGCAGTAAAAGCTGTGACTTGCAAAGCTCAGAGAGCCCTTATTGCCATCTGCTTTTTAATACAGGAGTGATTTAATGTTTATTTTCTCCATTCGTCTCATGGTTGACTTTATGAGTCAGCTCTACAGAATAGGAGTAGCCCTAATGAATAACATACCGTCTGTAATTACCGATCGTACCCATCCTCGAGGCTCAAAGATGCAGCCTCCCGATCAGAGCACATGGAGTTGGTTGAGACCATAAAACAAGTGTAAACTGTTTAAATAGGATCAAAAATACCAGCTCAGCTCCTGTTTGAACTGTCCAGTTTTCAGCGCTGTCACATGCTCCAAAACGAAGTCATTATTCCCACATGTAGCTCATGCAGCTTTACCTATGTCATGCTATGGTTAATACGCGCCATTCATGGAATGCGATAACCGTGAAAACTAGGGATGAATCCGCCCATGATGTTAGCAAAACATTTGCACGGTTCATGAGGTTGACACCCTGTGAGGTTGTCTTCTCACGCCTCGAAACATAACAACTCCTGAACATACCCTGAGTGAAAACAACTATAACATCTAATGCCGTACAGCTTTTTGGGGTCTTCTGTCTCTAAAGTAGCAGGTTGAGGACAACATTGGACACAAGACCTTATCCTATTTGCTGTCCACAAGTCCTGAGCACTTAATCCGGGTTGAATATGTGTCTGCCAACATAGAGTTTTTGTTTATTTAGCTTTTATTTCAGCAGGAAAATACCACTGAGATTAAGCATCCCTTTCATAAGAGAATCCTGGCATGTGTCACATGACAATCACAACAAAACACAGAATAAAAGGGAAAGAAAAATATTTTTTTTAACTCTATCACAAATAGAATAATAAATAACTCCTAAATTTAAACATGTGCAGACAAATTACTCCTTCAAGGGGTTTGAGAACAGCTTTAAGACACACTGTCTGCCCAATCTGTGTGTGCCGCGTACGAGGATGAGTGAAACCTTTTAAACTTGTCATGAATGAAGGATGAAGACATTTAGGAGAAGCGTGCATACAAAATGTCACCATAATCCAGCACAGACATTAAAGTAGCATCAACCAGTTGCTTTTTAGGCTCAAAAGAGCGACATGATCTGATCCTACAATAAAAGCCCTGTTTTATTGGCCTTCACCAACTGTTGAACATGGGGTGAAAAAGACAAGGAATCATCAATTGAAAATCCTCAATATTTATACTGTGTCGCTTTTTTTAGTTTTCAAACTTTGTGCTGTAGTAATGACTGCCAGATCCCTGCTTTCAAATTTCACATTAGATTTATCTGCATTTAAAACAAGCTTAAGGTGAGAAAAGTTTGTCTGTAAAACATCAAAAGCTGACTGTAATTGATTATAAGCCCTGTTAGGAGAAGGAACTGAACAATAGTGGATAAATCACTGCAAAAAGAAACCAAAAGTAAGTAAAATCTTCTTGAAATTAATGTATTTGCCCTTTGATATACTCATTCCGCTGGTAGATCATTGTATTCACCTGCTCAAGTCAAAGACAAATACATTCATTTCAAGAAAATTGCACTTTTTCTTCCTTCTTAGCAATAATGTTAACATTTGCAATCAGCTTCTTCTTTGCACTGAGATCATAGTCCATCACCCAGGAACAGGATACCAAGATATTTGAGCTCCTCGTCTTGAGGCAGAGACTGACCCCCGAACAGAGGGAGCAGTCCACCTCCTTTGGCTTTTGAGTCTGAGGTAAACTATTTATCGTCACTCTATCTAAGATCTTGTTTGCAAATTGCTCAAAAGCTTGGAAGGAAGTGTGTCCGTGTGAAATTGCAACGGATTTTAGGATTTAATTTAAAAAAAACAAAACAGCAGGTTCATGAGTGTCATGTTTTGTGGAGTTGTTGTAGGACCAGAATGCAGACAAGAGCCAGGAAGCCACATGGTAGAAAGCGGTTTAATGAATGAAAAGCACACTTTTAGGGGCAATGAACTGGAACGGAGCAGGAAATAAACAGGTTACCGACAGCAGGCAGGATCTGAGAACTAGGGAGAGGAACAGGTGGTTTGATTAGAGGGGAAGAACAGAGAGGAAATGAAGGAGGGCAGGTGAAGGCAATCAATCAATAATTAAGAGTGACAGACGCAGGTGGAAAGACGACAGACATAACGTGGCATGCCAGATGGAGAAAGTGTAGCACTCTACGTTCTGCAGATTTTCAATCTGGGTCTGCTCCCACCAAATCTGTTTGGGAAAACAAAGACATTCAGCAGAACTTTCTGAGCTTATTGGTCGAAGCAACACCTAGTGCCCGTCTACCAAAGGTTGGTTTTAGCCAATCACGTTATCAAGTTAAAACGTAAGCAGCAGGCACCACGAGAAACCAAAAATTGTGCTGGTCAAGGCACTTCTTGCTGCTCTTCTTTCAAAAAAGAATTCGTGGATGTGAGAAAACAGATGTGATAGCAGCCGCTACGCATGCGTCCTCCTGCGTCCATGCGCTCAGCAGCTCTTGCTTTCGTCACAGCTGTATGCCCCGCCTTAAACCATAATACTGCAACGTGATTGGTCCAAAACCGTTTTTTTTTTCTTTCTTGTTTAGTCCCTTACGGTTGAGGCGGGAGCGGGACAAGATGGATTCTCATGTATTTGTGACAATTACCGCGAGAATTCATCTTGCAGGCAAGGTTATGGCAGACAGGGAGGAAACACAAATCTAACAGAAACTACTGACCAAATCACAAGGAGAAACAGTACAGGATAAAAAAAAAACTAAGAAAGAGATCAAAAAATAACTACATCCTAACACAAACCCCCAAGGATCATGACAATGAGAGAGAGTACATGCCGTAGCGTACGAGAAGAAATTTAGGACAAACTTCTTGGTCGGATGGATGTCCTGTACAGACGAAGTGGCCGTAAAACCAGCCACGTTTGAAACCACCTCCTGCATAACTGGCTACAAAATGGCGTGTTTGTGCATGTGAGCCAACGTAGACCTCGCCTCTCCCTTAACACGCATGCGCTAACACAAACAACAACAATGGCAGACTTGGGAGTTGCGGTTGTGTTTCAGACACTTTTCTATTTATTGTAGATTTTACACATTTTGCTCTCCCACTGCGCTGCCGTCGGCCCCCGCAAACACCTCTTTTCTATCTCCTACATTCCTTGTGTTCTTCCTGCTCTTCTTCACTTCTTCTTTACTTCTATGGCAGCGTTACTGCGCCACTTACTGGCGTGGCATAAGTATTAGAACGACCAACGCCTCTTCCGGCTAGCTGCAGTTTTTTCTTTACATGCAACATTTTTGGTACGGATACATTATTTGGCTCTGTGGATGTAGCCATAACCTGCATCATGTAAAGCAGGGGTCACCAACATGGCGCCCGCAGGCACCAGGTAGCCCCCAAGGACCACATGTGGTGCCACCAACCCTGTTCTACAAATAGCACAACCATCCAGTGAGCTGAATCTAAAATGTTATTTTATGCCATTGCTCTTCTGTTGTAATCACACTTGCATTTAAATCATTTAGAAATCACATGATCTAAAAAAAGAGCTCTGATTATTTTACTTCAAAGGTCAGCACAGGTAGCCCTTCGTATGATACAGCACCAATGAAGTAGCTCTCAGTTTCAAAAAGTAATGATGTAAAGGAATTTTTTTTTTATTGATTTAAGAAGACAACATCCATCACACTCTATGCATTTCAGCAAAGCTCTTTAGGCAAATGACAAATTAATCAAGCCCAGAGTAGCTATGCTCATGTCCCCAACTTTTAACATGTTGCAGGAATCGAATGTGAGTGTGCAGGCTATTTTTCTCAAAGCAATAAAACGTCTCTGCTTCAGCTTTGATATTTTCGACTATTTTCAGAGTCACATATGGTTCAAATGATTTGCAGAGCACTGAATTATGTTGTTTTTACAGATTATGCAGTGTCCCGACTTTTTCCGAGAGCTTGGTTACAATCCTTCAGCTGCTCTGCATTTATAAATGATTTCTAAACATCTGAGGTTTAAAACAAAAACACAACTAAGCTTCTTTCAAAGCCAAAACATTCATTAGCTCTGTCAAAATGGCTGCCAAGACAAACCAGTTTAAGGCCAGCCAATTTCTTCTCTAAACAGATATGGAGGAGGATGAACCATACGCTCTAAGTTTTATTACAGTTTCTCATTATCAGTGGAGGAAATGTTCTGGGATTCCACCTAAAACATTTTATTCAGTCATTACTACTTTGGAAAAGAATCTGGGCTAAAGAGTGTTAACATTACTTTTTCTTTAGGTTTTCTGAGAAATTAAAGGGTGTGTCTAGTTTTTAGATCTACGACTGGGTTTGCTCTCCTTCGAGTATAGTGCATCCAACATGTTAGCCTAGTTCAGAAAAACCTAAAATCTGTTACAGAAACATACTATTCATTTATACGATCTGTTCAAAAACCGTTAAACTAATGTCTCATTCTAAACTTTAAAAAGTAGTAAGTGTTCTAAACTATTGTAGCTAGCTCACTCATTCCCATCAGCTTCACCACACATTATGACATGTCTGATTTTTTTTTCTCAGTTCAGTGAAGAGTTTGTTCTTTGAAACACTGATAATAGTAAGCTTCCTTTGAAGCCAAAACATTCATTAACTCTGTTTAAATAGCTGCTGAGATAAAAAACCTAACTGAAGCCGGCCAAAATTCCCTCCAAAATGATAAGATTTGAACTATGCTCTAAAGTTTGAAGCAACTTGTATAATATGTGTTGCAATAACATTTGGTTCACTTCAACATTAGCAAAGCACTTATGAATTTGAATTAAATGTTTCAGGGTAATGGCTATGTGAAAGAAGCCCAGTAACTATGAGGATCCACTTCAATATTTCATAGAGGTTGTGTCCAGGTTCCAGTTTTCAATCTATACCCTATAACAACTTTGCCTAGATTGGTGTAAATGTTACCTCCTGCTACACATTCACAGGTTTGTGCACACAAACCACTGTGGTTACAAGCGTTCAGAGCTTAGGCCTACAGACATTATGTAAAAAAAAAAAAAAAAAAAAAACTTTGGATAAATTAAAAAAAAGGATGGTTGTGATATCATATAAGATAAGGAAATAACAGTAAGACTCTAAGGCTGAAGCCACAAGAAATGTGAGAAGCTGCAGGCATCGGGGGACTGCCCGCTCAGCAGGGTGCTGCCGCCATGGGTCCAGGTTCTCCCCCTCTCATCTTTCTCTTTTTGTCTTTTCTCATCTTTCTCTTTTCGTCTGCTGCGTAGAGCACCACACAGGATATGCTGTCATCTTCCTCTTCAGTGGACCCGAATGGAGTTTGGAGACCCGCCTACATATGCAAGCTGGACCCAACTAAGTGGAGCCATGTATTCTGTGAAGTCAACATCAAAATCAAACCCAGCTTTTTTCAGGAGAAAAGCGGATCTGAAAGTCGCCCACTACAAGCTGTGCAGAGACCCTCGCAGGAAGCCTAAGGAAACAGAGATCCCGACGCTGCGGCCTCCACAGCCCAAGCGCAGCATGTCGGAGACTTGTGTAAAGCTCATCCAGGGCCGGTTCCCAAACGAAGGCTTTCCCCCTGAGCTAACCGCTTGACCCTCGACTCCAACTTCTCCCAACCAGGTTGCCCAAAGTCAAACAAACAGACACAGAGGCAGAGGTTTGGCAGAAATGATAGGGAAAGTCAGGATGGAATTAAATATAAAGTGGTTTACTTTTAATGAGTTTTGCTGTGTTTTGGCTAAGCTACCCATTAGCGACCTTTGAAACAATGCTATGCTTATGTGTTTCAGGCGTGTTTTACGGTTATAACAAACCTTATTTCCATAAGTGTTTTACACGCTGATGGGACATTAATGTTTGTCTTTTCCGGTCTGCTCATTACAACAAATACATTTCTATTTTGGGCCAATTTGTCATCATGAAGTAATTTCATTCCAGTTCACATAAAAACATAAAAAAATACAAAGAAACATAAAATTAGCACAAAGTTGATATTGGGGTGAATTAAACTTTAAACTCATCATTCTACATCACTTCTTCTCTTCTTGGACATTTCTCGGTTGTTTAAATGGGTTGTGGAAAAGCTGATGTTTAGTGGCAGGATGCTGTTACTACAAAGTAAAAAAAAAATCAACATTCGCTACAGGAGCCTCAGTTTTAGCCACTTTATACACTTTAAAAGGATATATGCCTCTACTTTATGACATGATATGTCTTTTTTGGCTCTTGAGGGCCGAATAATTGCCTTGACGGACCGGATTCGGCCCACGGGCCTCTAGTTAAACATAACTATGGATCATTTTAAACATAATACTTGTTTTTAGACATAACACTCATAGCACTATCAGATGTCTGCCATCGTCCGATAGTGCTACGAGTGCTGGTACAGCATTAATAGGGAACATTAATGTCGATTTAGTAGTGTTTTGTGTAGCTTTAAAATTAACCCATCAAGCTAATGGCCACATGACTGATCGTCACAATTTGAGTCTTAATTATTTCAAGGAGAAATAACTAGATTTAAAAAAAATCAGGCATGCTTAAGGTTCTTTATTTTTATTGAGCAAATCTATCTTTAAAATGTTCTTTGCTCAAATAACGTTTTGTCTAACTCAGATTTGCATTGTGAGTGGGTTGAACACATACCAAAGGTTGTTTTAAATTAGTTAAGATAATTTAACCTCATACCATATCCTTTAAGATGAACTTTGGTTCTCTTAGATCTGCAGCAAGCCCAAGATACACTGTACTATTCATATGATGATGGTTTTTAACAATTGCTTCTGTTCTTTTGTGTGTACATAATTCCATAGCTTCTTTTTATCTTTATTTTTCTTAGTAGTTTTAGTTAAGTTTCCCTTGCCTAGATTTGTTGATTGAAATATAGTGATAATTCAGATAAACAACACTCTATAGTGGTGTTCTCTGGATGTTATTTTATTTCTGTTAATAAATTCTTATACTTGAATAGAAATTGTCACTCATTTATTCCATATGTGTGCAGAGTTTGTTGTTAAAAGAACGCCAGTGCTCAAATAATCCATTTCAACTATTGTCCTTATATCAGCTGTTTGGGCTAATATTCACTGGACAATACCTAACAGACCAAAGGGTTATTTAATAAACTTTAAATAACTCAAAACATGCGTAATGGCACAACAGGATAAAATTAAACAACATTTACATACATTTGTATACATACATTATATACATACTGTATAAAAAAAGAAGAAAGAAAAGCAGGTTGTGATGATACAAATGTGCTTTTTTGTTTCACAGCTGACAACTCAGGCTGGAAGGTGTTCATTGCATGGGGAAATAAATCTCTGTTGTGGTTGGTTTTAGTACCTAGCGCTCTGTAGCGTTTGTCCTGAAGGTAAAAGTAAACAGTTTGTGTGCAGGATGTGTGGGGTCTGGAGAGATCTTAGCAGCCTTTTTCTGACTCTTGACCTGTACGGGTCCTTGAGTCAGAAATATTGGCAGTGTAGAAGATGACCAGAAGCCCCTGTGGAGAGTTGTGCTTATGAGTTACCACAGGAAGTAGTCTCTGCTGGGCCTTCTTCTGAACAGGGTCAGTGTTTTGAGTTCCAGCTCAGGTGCTTAAGAAGGCGGTGTCATCTGCAAACGAGGACTTTCACAGCTGGGTCTGCTCAGGTACAGTCAATTGCGTACAGGTAGAAGGGGAGTAGTGAGAGACCACACCCCTGGGGGGCTCCAGAGCTGATGGTTGTCATGCGGGAGAAGATGCAACCAAATTTTAAATTTCATAGATTTGGTATAGATTGCTTTTTGGTGTCAGTTGCTACCTAAGAGCCAAAGCTAATGGCTGTTCTCCTTAGCTACTGCAGTGTACAGACAATATGCCGGTACAATTCCCCAGTTATCCAGGTCATAGCAACCGCAAACAGGCTTAAATCGGAGAGAACCAGACTTTCGCTCAGCTCTGAGAGAAAGTCCAGTTGCATCATTTAAGCCTGTTCGCGGCTTACAGACAAACTAATATTAGCTTCAGTTTCACCAAGTACTACATTATGTTAGCTGTCGTGCATAATGCAATTTTTTTTAGTTTAATAACAAGTCTGTTTATTGTAACAGTGATTAAACTGATAAAATCGGTAGTTAATACATCAAGATGTATTAACTCTGTCAACATGGCCGCCAAGACGAATATATATCTGAGGCCGGTAAAATTTCCTCTCCAAGCTCATATGAGGAGAAATATGCTCTAATGTTTATTGTCTCTTATTTTATCAACATCTTGAAATATTTATTTGAGATATGTTTCAGTTTCCTGGTTTTGAGATGTCACACCCGCTAACACATTAGCTTAGCTCGGCACAGAAACTGATATGCTCCGTAACCAGCATGTGAATATAATTTGTATAAACACATTTGTAAAGCCATATACAACTGACAGTTTCAATTGGGTTATGTGGTAATAGGTTTCATTCTTCTTGTGTGGCCAGATAAGTCAAGGTGACAGTTGTTTTGCATCAGTACCATACGGCCATGTTTACCAGAAAGCTGCTGTATAGGTGTTATATGAAGCTTCTTGTGTAACTCTTTGTTTGAACATTTAATTGAACAAATCTCCATCAACCTACTTGAGTTTACTAGTTCATAAACCCATTAGTTTGTGTTAGCTAAGCTCCTATCTAGCTCGCTAATATTAGCCTCAGTTGTTATATTGTGGCTCTTGTGTGCATTATGTTTTTCTTTTTCAGTTTTGTTACAACTTTGTTCATCATGATGCTGGCAAAGCACCGGTCTCTCCCGTCAGTCTAGCTTTGTCAGTCCGTTGAGTTTGTTTTATCTAATCACTCGCAGAGACTCCTTATCTGTGTGATCAAGGCTGTAATCAGTCGGCTTTGTCCCGACAAGGGGCCAACACAAGGCAAAGCGGGCCCTGAGGCCTCCCTGCTACCTCTGCTATAAAACTTTAACTTGTAGACAGGGACAAGCCCTTTCAAGTCACATGATGGTTTGGCTGAATGGCAAAGGAATCACCGCTGAGATACATGGAATTGTTTTGCTTCCGAGTACAGATAAAACAAAGGCTGTTTGGGGTAAAAAGTGTTTTCAGTTCTTGAAAGATTTTTGCGTGTTTTTTTAATCAAAGCAACAGCTGTAATTTGTAAATCTAATCATAAACTACCAGCTACACATTTACGCTACTATTCCTGACTTTTCAAACTCTTTAGCTCTCCGCCCTGAAAGCCCGTCCTTCGCTCACCGGGTTCCTCCCGGCAGGCACAGATGGCAAGCCATTCGTGTGCAAACCGCAAACTGAGCTGCGATTGTCCTGATGTCGGCCTTTGTCTTTCAGTTATGTCCCCCGGCCTCATCATGCAAAAAGGGCCTAAGTAAGTGACTTTACATGTATTAATTAAGGCCCATAATGAGCTCAGCATGATTAGGCATTTGAATGCATTCCTCGGGTATTGTGCAAACTCTGCGGAGGTTTCGCAATCCGAGTCATTTAGATGGGCTGCAGATTGTAGATGTGGGGGCAGGCAAGCAGATAAAGGACTTAAACACACAAACACATAGTATAGCCATGCAAGACGCCCCCCTCCTCCTCCACTGAAACACACACAGAGGTGCTAATGAGAAATAATCAGGCTGTTAGTTGCAGTTACACTCCACACAATAAAAAATGCAAATAAGCCCAACTGTTAAAAAGGTAGAAAGATTACATTTATAGAGGAACAAATCTCACAGTTACGAGTGTGGTATATATAAAAAAAAAAACACTTAAGTGAATAATTTTTCATTGAAAATAGAAGGTTTTCACCCACAAGGTGCAGTATATAATGCAGGAGCATGTAAGAAAAATAACATTTCTCTCGATCATATATAAATATTCATCAACCCAACACTAATGCTAAGGTAAAAAAAAAAAAAATGCATTTAAAAACAGACATCTGCGGAATGGTTTTAATCATCTGTGCCCCAGTGTTAAGTGTTCAAATTGCTCACATGGTTGTTGCTGCCTACTACCTCAGTGCGGCTCAAGCCAGACAACCATGAAAACACAACCCCGACCTCAGCGTCCTTCATCAAAGTCTGTTTGTCTTGGAGCTCGTTTTCGCAGGCTTCAGAGGCCGAGCTTCAGCGTCCGCTTTTAAACTCTCACCACGGGGACGTGGCCGTGCAGCGAAAAAGCCGGGGCATATGGCACATAAAGGAAAAAAAAAAAAAAAAATACAAAAATCAGCGAGGCTCCTTAATTGTACCTGAAGGGAAATCCCTTTAAATAGTAGCTGGCAGAGGCGGCGGGCTGGCAGGGGGATCAAACAGCCGCTGAGCAGAAGCCTTATAAATACAACACATTCACTTGCTGACTTCACACTGCCTCCGCGCGCCGCTCCTCATGCGGCACGGCCGAGCTGCGGTCAGCATGTTCACAGAGAGACTTCAGTTCGCTGCAGAAATGCAACGCTCCTGCTTCGCTTCCCATCCACGAGCCCTGTCTCAGCCCCTCACTTCTCGTTATCTCCAGCTCCGCCGCCATTACATTGTTTCTCATGCCGGGTCATGGCGGCGGCGGCTGAGGAACTTTGGGGTTCTTCACGTACAACTCTGAGGCTCCACTGGGCACCAGGTGACCGAAGCTGCTCCTGAACGACGCAAGGAGGCGGCCTGCAGAAGAGACCCCTTGTCAAACACATCTTGAAAACATCACTGGACTAACATGTTCCTACATGACGTCCTTAACAGGAGTTTAAACTTCAGCTTTTAAAAAAAAAGAAGTCTGTTTACTTAGACGTCTCAGCCGCGCAGCAGCTGTGATTATACAGGCTTATTGTGCAGGATTTCTGCTCAAATACCTATCTAATGAGATTTTCTTAGAGCCTTGAAGGGTTGGATAGGGTGGTATGTTGGGGGGGGGGGGGGGGGGGGGGGACACGCCTGTTGCTGGAAATTATATTTTAGATAAGATGTGCAGCAGAGCTATTGGCGGCGCCAGACTTTTTTTCATGGCGGCAGCAGCAGTTGCTATATGACAGACAGGAGTTGTTGGCCGAATGAGAAACTTCTCTATTTTTAAAACTCACTGTTATCCTACAAGTTTGCCGCTTTTTTGATTTGCCTTAACCCCCCTTACATGATGTTGCGAGATTTGTCTAAGGTAAAAATATATATATAAGTATTGCTCAACACAGTCATCAATTAAGTTAATTAATGACTGTGTTGAGCAATCTTTAGATATGAAATTAAAATTAACCCATTGCTAAATTACTACGGTGTATTTTCAGTTTCCATAACAAAAATCTTGTTGCTAGGAGACGTTTTGCTATACCAACTCCAAGCTACCCCACCCGGCGCCCCTGTGGTCAGAGCAGTTTCTCACCTGACCACGTCTTCTGTCCGGTCAGCGTGAAGCTGTTGCACTGAGGGTGGGAGTTGCAGATGTAGGCGGCCTCTCTGGCGCTGTGGACGGACAGCACGCAGCCCTGCTGGCTGTAGGACGGCCAGCAGCGGTACTCCACATTCCCCGAGGTGCTCATGTCTTGCATCACAGTGTAATCTAGCCACAGAATGAGAGACGGGACTTCATTACACAGAACCGCTGAAAGAGCTTTCAAGCGCTCCAAGAGGATTAGATCAAAGTTGGACAAGAAATGCAACCATTAAAACAAAGAATTAGCCTTTCAGCTCTGAAATAATAATAATAAAAAAAACATGGTTAACAAAGTGGTTGGTTGGGTTAAATGATTTCACAAGAGGAGCCCAAACTTTTCAGACAGAGGGATCTTTCTCGGAAATGTTCCAACAACAAATTTTCCATCTGCCAGTTGTGAATGCATAAAAAGCTAAATGCACTTTTTTTTAACCCCTCGAAAACTGAAAGATAATCACTAACTCTTAGATGGCTAACAAATTGAGTTTTTACAAATTATTTTTTTTTTTGGGTATAGATAGAGCAATAGCTGTAATTTGTAAATCTAATTATAAACTACCAGCTACACATTTCCGCTACAAGTCCTGACTTTTCAAACTCTTTAGCTCTCCACCCTGAAAGGCCGTCCTTCGCTCACCGGGTTCCTCCTGGCGACACAAACTTTTCAGACAGAGGGATCTTTCTCGGAAATTTTCCAAGGTTTTGTGCTAAGCCCATTATTATTCACTTTCTACCCCATTAATGTTAGCTAAAGAGTTAAAAAGCTAAAGAGTTTGAAAAGTAGCATAAATGTGTAGCTTATAGTTTATGATTAGATTTACAAATTACAGCTGTTGCTCTATCTATACCCAAAAATTTGTTTATTTGTAAGAACTCTTAACCATCTAAGATTTTTTCTAGACAATCAGTTGTCTTTCAAGGAGCACCTTGGGATTTTCTTACAGAAACAAGTGTTGCTTTTGTTTCAGCGGAAAGTATAAATGAGTGGAAAAACCTTTTTGCCTGTAACGGACTACAGAGATGTGTTGCGTGTGAATCTCTCAGGTCATTGTCTGAGATTTATAAACAACTGTGGCCCCCATTATTGTGCACTTTACTGTAAAGTTAACCGGATGTCTAAAAACCTCCGTTACTGACCTGAATTGGGCAAGTAGTCAAATACCAAGTTTTTTTTTTTACACCTAATGCATGGAAAACAAATTGCAACCTGAACTTCAGCTTCAAGCCCTTGCTCCTCTGAAGAAGACTGAATCTGATAGAACGGCTACAGTCCACCTCGTCTGTGTCAAAGCGTAATAAAGTATTGTTAATCCTATCTCTTGTTACCCGTTTCCAATACATTTATAATGTTACCCTCTTAGACAGGTCTACTTTGTAATATACATATCTGATCTCAGTCTGACTAACTGGGTTAAACACATTTTTAATTATGTGAATGAAAAAAAAAATAATAATAATCTGGCATGATACATTATTACAAGCAATATTTTAATTTCATTATTTTGGTTATAAATAGGCTTTCACTTTATCATTAGATGAGTTAATTCATGTTTGACCCATTTTCTATCCCATTAAACACTGACAAAAAATCTACTAGTAAAACTTTTGAAAAGTAATTTTCTTTATATAAACATTTTCCAAAAAAAAAAAAATGCATATTCATTTTAAGGCTCCGAAATATTACTTCTCAATTCATGCAGCAGACCACATGTCATAGTCCGCCCCTCAAACTGCTGCTGTGCATTAATGGCTGATCCCCAAACCCCCCCCCCCCCCCCCCCCTAAAGTCTGTCTCCTTTCCCTCCTTCTCAACATTTGCGTTGCATTCATCATCATAACTCTTCCAGTCAGACGTCCTCTGGCCTTAAATCATCTGCTACACATTAGCCGGAGCCATGAGAGCAAAGCATGCACACATACGTCTGCACGCATACCCGGCCTACAAGTGGACAAAAGCCTCGCCTGTGAGCCGGCACGGAGGAGGCGCATGGTTACAAGCTGGTAACCTTTTGTAAATGGCAGGAGGCAGTGTGTGTGTGTGTGTGTGTGTGTGTGTGTGTGTGTGTGTGTGTGTGTGTGTCTGAGAGAGAGAAAGAGTGTGTGCATTGTTAGGCGTAAGGGAACAAGGAGAAGGGGTGATGATCCCTCGTTGGGGGAGGGAAAAAATGAAGAAGGCTGAGCTCAGCTGTTATGAATTTCCATATCAACATTCATGGAATAAAACTGGTTATATTTTAACTCCTGGCAGCGCTTTGATCCTAAATGGATACAGTTTTTTTTTCCTCCAGATACAAAAGTTACAAAGCAACATCCTTGCTACACGGCGGCCTCCTCCATCACTGCTCAGACCATCTCCGAGCGGCGGAAAAATTAAATCCACATTACTGAAGACTCTCCATCTGTCAGCAATTTTAAATTAAGACTCGAGGCGTGATTAGTATCTCTTTCTCGCATACGAGCATGTGGATTTTTTCTTCCCCCCCCCCCCCCTTCTTCTTCCTGGGACATTCCACTGACACAAAGCATAACCAAAACAAATTCAAGACTAAGCCTCAGCTTAGCCTAACCATAACTCACACTTTTGCCCTGATTCTAACCAGACCAGACGCTGTGCTACTTCCGTACAAGGCTTCCTCTTTTGCTTGCTTAGTCATATAAAAAAAAAAAAAGTAAAAGAAACATAAAAGTGCTGCACTGCGGGGAGGTTAGACTCATTTCTCTGTTCAATGCAAATCCAGTCGGCCCCTTGGCACGTCATGAAGCTCAGATCATGAAAAAAAAAACAACACACACATCTATGACCGTGACTAAAAAGTTATAACTTAAATTAAAAACACATCGTGCGTGCAGAGAAACACATCGGTTGCAATGAAATCTGCAGAATGCAGCTATAATAAACAGACACGTTCTGTTCAGGCTTCATCGCACGGTCGCTCGGCGGCAGCAGTTGACTCCTGGCAGCCCCTAGTTAAGCCAAAGCGTTCCCTCCCTTCCTGGCAGCCTCTTTCCGTAACCAGGCCTCTCTTTTACCCCGGACCTGTGATTAAATTCACAAAGCGCTGCTATATAAACAGCCCGGCATCTGGGGGGACGGAAAAAAAAAACCTCCCCGCAGGAACGCAGCCAGTCATTCTGTTATTAATATTTCATACGGCTGAGAGCAGCGGCGGGAGGGGGGGGGGTTGGGGAGCCGGAGTGGAAAAGTGAAGGTCTTTCTGTGCTTATATGGAGAGAGTGCGGAAACGGGGCTTGAGCTGTTAAAACGTTCACCTCGTGCAAGATTATTTTACATAAATCAGTGAAACCGGTTAATAAAAGCTTTCTGGAAAAAAAAGGTTATATATGGTTGCCTCGCAAAAGTATTCACACCCAATGTGTTTGTGGTTGCTATGTGACACTTTGCCATCTTACAACCTCAAAGTATTTTACTGGAATTTTATGTGACAGACCAACATATAATACTTCTAATAAAAGGTTAAAAAAAATGCAGCGTGCCTTTGTATTCAACCCACTTAACTCAGTTGCCCCTAAATAAAATCTAGCGCCAGCAAGTTCCTTCAGAAGTCGCCTAATTATTAAAAGAAAAACTCCTCCTGTGTGTGATTGGATCATTCTGTGTAGACCTGAGAAGTTTTTTAGAGAAGAAAAGGAGCATAAAGAACTAAGGATCACAGCAGACAGGTCAGGAAGCTGTGGATGTGTGAAGCGGGGTTAAGTTAGAAAACAATATGCCTAGCTTAGAGGAATCAGAGCGCCGTTCAATCCGTCATTTGAACATGGAAAGCAGGACCAGCTGGAGATCTTCCACTAAAACCTGTCAGAGGCTGCAAAAGACTTCAGACAAGCACGGAGGATCACCTTCCAACAGGACAGCAACGCTCCAGACCTAAACCCAACCGAGACTTTAAAGCGGACGTTCAAACACGCTCTCAGTCGAACACGACCGAACTTGAGTTGATTTAGGAAGGATAGGCAAAAACTTCAGTCCCGAGACGTTTAAAGCTGGTAAAAACCTTGGAGCTGCACGGAAAGGTGGATCTACAAATTATTCTCTTGGTGGGCTGAATACAAATACACACAAAACTGTAAGATTTGTATTTGCCGAGAAATTATGAAAACCACAGTTTTCCTTCTGATTCACTATGTTGTGCTACACCGATTTAGCCTAGCACATAAATCCTCTCAATACCAAGTTTGTGGTTGCAACATGAGGTGGGGTCTGAATACTTTTGCGAGGAGCTGCGGCTCAGAGCTTTGCAGGATTAATCCCACTTTGTTGGCCTCGTCCTCTCGACCCAGCTGCCTAATAAACCTGTCAGGGGAAATAAAAAAAAAAAAAAAAAACCCAGAGCAAGAGAAACAACCGGCTTTCATTTCTTTCCAAGTTATAAAATGAAAACAGAAGTGCAGATTGTGCGCTCGCTCCTAAAACTGCTGCACGAGGGTGCAGCCTTCATTTCCCCGAGCTCTCACCTCTCAGTATTGACGGATGCAGCTTGTCCAGGTGTAGGCCTGACTTGTACAGGAGGAGGATGTGTTCAAAGGCCTCCAGAGTCTGATTGATGTCGGCTTTCAGCTCCCCTGGACACACATAATGGATTCAGTCTGGTCTGCGCGCTCGACCGTCTAGCCGGTACGGATAATTTAGTCATTTCTGAGCGTCGCAGTTTGATCCCGGTGTTGGGATCTCAACGTAAAACCTGTTTCAGAGCACTATCACGTGTCAGGAGACGACTAGAGAAAAGGGCATGCCAACACACGATGGCTGTGATGGAATGATACACCCTCTGATCTTTGATAGTTAATCATGTCGGTGTGTGTCCCGTCCTCACCTGTGGAGTTCATAATCTGGTCTACCAGGTGCGTGAGGCCGGGCGGGGCCTGGTGGGGCAGCAGGTAGGTGAAAAAAAACCTGCAGAGGGGGGAAAACGGGGCCAATGAGAGACAGAAAGACACACCCCGAACGTGACTTTTCCCCACTTTGCTGTTAGGACCATAAAGCTGTCAGAAACCCGGGTCGGTTTAAAGGGAAAACTGGCTCCTTTCCCCCCCCAACCATCACACCTCCATCAAACAGAATGTTCCCAGCTGGATGTCTTTATCTTTACTGTCATTATTTTAGTTGTCAGCTTAACCTGTGTTTTAGTCCCATCCATCCAGAGCGCATCCATCACGCTGTAAAACTGTCGCTTCTTTCTCCGCTCTCACCTGTAGGCGTTATAGATGTTCCTCTTCTCGTTCAGGCCCTCGCACACGCCCCGGGGCGAGCAGGGCAGCGTGAAGTTCCTGTGCGGAAACTGCAGCGTGCAGTCGGCGTCCGCCCAGCAGGCGGCGTCCTCGGCGCTGACGTCGTCCAGGTCGGTGAGCTTCAGCTGGCCGGACACGGTGACGAACTGCCGCGGCTGGAAGTCCAGCAGCCCCACGGGGCCCAGCGGGGACCAGGAGAGGAAGTGCAGGAGCCGCACCAGATCCAGACACACCTGGAGATCAGACGTGCCGAAACCCGATCAGTTCAGGGTTAAACCATTAGCCCAGAGCTGCTGCCTTACACCATGAGAAACACAGCTCAGGTAAACTCACACATGTGGCTGTAAAAAAGGATTTTACTGCTGTCTTTTCTTTTTTTTTACTTTTAGTTACACTAAAAAAAACGTAGCTGCACCAACTTGACCCTATGCAAAAGTAATAACTGGCCAATGTTGCCAACCTTGGCAGCAATAACTGCCATCAAGCATTTGTTACAGTATTTCAATAGCATTTAAGTCCAAACTTTGACTAGGCCACTCAAAAGCATGCATGTCTGTTGTTTTCCTCGCCATTGAAAGGTGAACATGCTGGTGTACTTTAGATGCAATAACCAAAGGAGCGAAGCAGACCATCACATCACCAAACCCCCTGTTTGACTGTTAGTTTTATGCACACTGTCCTGAAGTCCCGCCTTATTCTCATCAGTCCAAAAGAATATGTTACCCAAAGGCTAACGGGGCTTTAGATGTTGTCCTGGGCCTCCTGGGTCACAAAAAAAAGTTGTTGACGTTGCTCTTTGAGTAATTTTGACAGGTCGGCTCATCCTGGGAAGATTCACCACCGCTCCATGCCTTCCCTGTTTGTGGATAACGGTTCTCACTGCATCCCAAATTCCTACTCTAGGAATTGCTTTGTAACTCCTTCCAGAATGATCTAAATCAGCGTTACTCTCTTAATGATAGAAATCACAATTTGAGGACTGAATTTTGCATTTATTTTATGATTTGAAACATGCAACAAAAAAAGCATGCAATAGAAAAGAAGCATGCAGGAGCAAATACTTTTTTACAGTACTATAACTGACATTAGTTCCATGTATATGTTTGTGCAGTTATATTTTAATTTGCACAAACATGAAAAGTTGTTTGTTCAACTTCTCTTATTTCCAATATTGTTGCATATCTTAGAATATACAGTTGCCGTTTATTCTTTAGCATTTAATTTCTCGATTTCATACTTTTATCAGCTGTAGAGTTTTTTAATTGCTTATTATTTGGTGTTTTTATGCGTCTATCCGTGTACTTATTTGACCACTTTACTACAGAGGGAGTTCCCGACTGAGGCTCAAATAAGTAATTATTGTACTCTATGTTGGGAAAATGTTACATTATTTTATATTATGTCTTGAAGCTTTTATTTTGCTCATTCTGATTTGCAATGAAAAAAATAAATAAAAGTAATAAAATTATAAATTCTGAAATAAGTGTTTTCATGAGAAGATTCTACTTTTTTAAAAAAAAGACACACAAGACAAAGTAAATGAGTAGTTTTCCCACCCGTCCTGCAGATGTTTAAATTATAATATCATCAGCAATTTATAGAGCAGCTGCTTCATTTTTAGTGAGACGTTTCATTCTGGATCAAATTACCTACTTGTTCATTTTTTGTCGTTTAAGCGAAATTCGGTGTGCTCGTTGCCTATTTTGGTCCAAAAATATCAGTATCTAATCAGAAATCTGACTAATTTCAAAGATGAAAGGATGAATTCAGGTGAATCTATTCAACCAAGTTTTTAAGCCATTTTTACTAACTTGCTATGCATAATGACGTGTTCTAAGAGCCTGTGCCGATAGAGCATGAGTTGCTTCTGTCCGGCCACAGGGTTCGGTAATGTTGGGGCTTTTTTGACCGCCACTCTGTGGAATCAGGGTAGGGCAAAAAAAAAAAAAAAAAAAAAAGGGTGCAGGGTGAAACCGTACACCCTCAGAGCAATGCACCCTGCCGGGGGGCCCGGCCAGCCTGTCATGATTCAGGCGATGCAGCAGAACAAGATCCACAGCTGAGATAATTACTCGTATATTCGATCTACCACCCACCGATTCTGTCTGTCAGACACTCCCACCGTAGGCACACCTGAACCCGTTCACATGACGGTGTGGGTTTTAGCCAGCAGTGGGTTGCCTATATCTCGGCTCCAGGTCGGTGCCCGATCATATTGCCTGGAGGAGAGGCAGATGTCGGCAGGAGCACTGACCTGCTCGCCTGACGGAGGCCTCCACTCTCTTGGTGTTTGGAGAAAAAACAGCCAGAAAAAGGGGAGAAGCTGCTGTGCTCACCCTGAACCGGTCCTCCCAGGGAGTCTGGAGCAGCTGGATCATCTGGAGAGGAGTCCCCTGCTCCAGAATGACTGCAACTCTTCCTCCTTCCCGTCCTCCTCCGCCCACGACTCCTGAACAGTGGCCCATGAGCTGCAGAGAGGGGAAAAAGAACAGGTTTATTGCCTGTTAAAACCCATCAGGGCAATGCATTTAAAAAGCTATAAACGGTTCTTCCAATCACGACATGTGACGGTGAAATCACATTATACACAGAAACGTTCTTATTCTGTTAAGATGATTGGATTCAGCCGCCTCAGACATGCCATAGACAATCACTTGGGTATGCGTCCAAATTGAGCTGCAAAGGTCTGATTGAATAAGAGCTATGGGTCTCAGATGGAGCCACGACAGAGGAGCATTGTGTGCTCCTGCCAAACTGGACGCAGAGGTCAGAGGAGGGTCAGTGAATTTAATTTAATTAGACGGGAAGGCCCTGGAGAGCCCGGGAGACCTTCCATCCTGCTCCCTCACTCTGAGACAAAGGAAAGTCTGAGCGGCGGGGCAAGGATCGGAAAGTCAGGAGAAGATCCAGCAGCGCCCCACTTTCACAGCTCGGAGGCTTCCCGACGCCCCCACGCAGCCCTCGGACACGCAAGTGAAACGCGCTGATTGAGATGTTGGGATGGAAAGCTTCACCTTGATGACGTTGGGGTGGCGCAGCCTCTGCAGCAGGAGCATTTCTTTCCGCAGCTTGTAGGAGACCAGCTCCCGGCAGCCCCGCGGGTCTTTGAAATCCTCCACACACTTGCTCATGTCGACGCCCTGCTCGTTGACCAGCTTCAGCGCCACGGGCTCACCCCCGACCAGGTTCGCCTTCACGACCACTTTGGTGTATCCCGACCCAAGAACCTCCGCCGCCCGCACGTCCATTAGAGACTCGCAGCCCATCTGATCCCGGTGCGCCTTCCCGGAGCCAAGCGTGACCTCATTCCACAAACTGGAGTCCAACACAGAGTTCTGATCCAGCTCTGGGAAAGGCTGAACTTCTTTCAACACGCCGTCTTTCTCATCATCATCATTAGGTAGGAGCAGCGGGAGGATTTCTTTCCGTCTCTCCCTGAGCTGGAGATCCAGCGCTCTGCGCAGCGCCCCCAGCTCCTTCTCAACTGTTGCGTTGGAAAAGCGCGATGATCCCGATCCAAACTGCTGCAGGCTCGTAATGAGGAGTGACACCAGAACGGACAGGACCAGGAACGCCAGGAGGGCAGCCGCGCGTAAAGAGTGGCCCATCCCGGGCGCTTTCCCCGTCTAGGGCTGCAGGAACTGCGCTCACAGCCGCGACCTGCAGACCGACCGCTCCGAGTCCGACCACTTTCTGCGGGAGCGACGCTCCGCGGAGGCTCCACGGCTCCCAGGAAACTCCCCCCATGGAGGTGTGTCCTGTGCGCTCGTAACTTTACACCCGCGGGTCAGAAGGCATTGCAGGAGAGCCCGGCGTCATCTGGACTTGGAGCAGGATCAGCAGTGGTTTTATTTGTGTATTTATTTTTAGCTTTGAGAATAAGGGTTGGAGTTAGGGTTGAGGAATAAAACTGCAGGATTTTCATAAAGCATACGAGCTGCTACAGATACATTTTTGCTCGTCTTCAATTTCCAGCCGCATAGCATACCGAAGTACTTTATGTAAAAAAAATAAAAAAAATAAATAAAAAATGGTCATGCTTAATGTAAAATACTACCTATTAAAGGCATTTAAGGATATCCTAAAAAGGAATGCACTTCCGCAATCTGTCCACGAGATGGCGCCCAATCACATTTCTGCTTCAGGCACAAACTGACCGACTTCACGTTTAAAAACACAAAACCAGAAGACAACTTTAAACGGATATAACAAAATTCAAAAGATGCTCTTATATGTGGAATTTTAGTTGTTAGCTTAGTTTTGAGTTTGTGCAGCTCTTGTTTTTTCTCTTTCTCTCAATACAGATCCACAAACTTTAAATCACCCTACTCAGTTGTGCTTTTCTTTAATCTGAGTATGCAATTTGCAATGTCTATACAGTATTTTTGATTTTAGTCTCCTTTTTTTTTTTTTTGTTTGTTTGTTTTTTACGTTTGTGTGAATCAGCATGCTTCTATTTGCCTGTCATGTTGCTGCTGGTACACCTGAATTTCCCCACTGAGTGACAATAAAGGATATTTTTATTCTATTTTTATCATTTCTAGCTCTGGGCAGCAGTCATGCTCTGTTTAGGGTTTGTTTCTCCCCTGTGTTTTCTTATCGTTATCAGGAGGGAAATTCCTCTTTAGTCACCTGGTGGATCATGAAGCATGATGACGAAGCGGTCAGTGAGTCACAACCGGCCCGATATTTCAACAGGGTGTCAAAAACATTTCTCAAGACATGTCTTTTGTCCATACTGATATAACAGCAGCACACCGTTGCTGCAGATCTGTTGGCTGAGCATTAGTGTAATTCCATTTTATCCCAGAGGTGATCTGTTGAAGTGAGATCTGGGACGGCCACGGGAGTCGAGTGAACTCATTGTTTTGTTCAATGAACCAGTTTAAGATGATGATAAAGGAATGGAAATGGTCAGCACTAATACTCAGGTAGACCATAGCATTCAATACCGGGCAAAGCACACAAAGCATGCTTAGAAAATATCTTCCATACCTGAATACTGCCGTCTCCAGCCTGAGCTGTTGGGACAAGGGAGGATGGAATCAGTTTCAATTCAATTCAGCTTATTTATATAGTGCCAATTCACAACATGTCATCTCAAGGCACTGTATGAAGTCAATCATCCAGACAGATTGGTTCAAATTTTCTATCTAAGGAAACTCAGCAGGTTGCATCAAGTCTCTGACAAGCAGCATTCACTCCTCCTGAAAGAGCGTAGAGCCACAGTGGACAGTCATCTGCACTGTTGATGGCTTTGCAGCAATCCCTCATACTGAGCATGCATGAAGCGACAGTGGAGAGGAAAACTCCCCTTTAACAGGGAGGAGAACCTCCAGCAGAACCAGAACCAGGCTCAGTGTGAACGCTCATCTGCCTCGATGACAGAAAGCACAGAAGCTCACATTGATCCAGGACTATATTCTCTGTTAGAGAAAAGTGAGAGGGTAATGGCAGACTTGTTCCATTAATGTCTTCATACAGAAAATAAACAGCTAAACACACAAGCTCCAGTTTACGAGTCTGGGGGATAAAAGAGAGAAACCTGAGAAATGATGGCTCTTAAAAATGTCAGCAGATCAGCAGTGTTCAAATACTCTGACAAAGGTTAAAATAATTTAAATCACATCTTACATATCACATAAAAACACAAGAAATGGCAAATAAAAAATTAGAAGAACGGACCACAAAAACAAACTACTTTAAAACATGTTTTCTATCAGACATTGTGCTAGGGTGTCAAACTCATTTTGGTTGAGGGGCCGCATACAGCTTAATCTGATCTCAAGAGGGCCACACGAGTAAACTCATTGGAAGATTAAATAGAACTAATAAATGTGGGCTTGTTGTTGATTTTTATGTTAAATTAATTTCACTTTTACACAATATATTATGAATAATCTCAGCGTTTTTAAGAAAAGCATGTGCAATTTCAACAATACTTTTACTCAGTTAAACATTTACCCTGTGTTAGATGAACATATCCGCTGTTGTTTCTCTCTGTTTGCACACAGCCTTGCTGTTGTATATGTTCGTCCAGCTCTGTGCTTGTGAAACACACTCTGAAGCAGCACTGCAGCGCTAATGAAGCGTCCCCCCCCCCCCCCAACATCACCATTCTCAGGCTGAAACCTGCCACAGGAAATTACCATGGCTGTCACCTCGGTGTGCCCGCCTCAAGCTGAGCCCTCCCCTCAGCTTCCCAGTTATTTTTGTGTCTGCTTTCCAATTTTGTGTCTGTCAGCCTCTCCAGATGTGTGTGTTTGCATCGGAGTTTTGTTGTCCATGGCAGCGCGAGCAGCTAAGCATTTCAAGTAAAGTCAACAGGGCTTCAGTCGCGTCAGCTGTCACGCAAGCTGTGCAGAAAACCCCAGCTACCCAACAGGAGACGCTCCTTCTGGTTCTAAAGATTGCATTTTAGCCAAGAATTCTCCTGTAATATAATCTAATTCAGTTTATGTTGATTCTGAACAAGCTTTGGACTATCTAGATAGAATCACCCGACCCAGTTTGCTGTGAACGAAGCGGATCTGAACACAGTAACAGAGAGAATGAGACGGAAACTGTCCCTACATCTGTCTCTCCTTCTGATTTAAGACCACAAAACTAAACTTTTATCTCTTCGTCAAAGCTTTCTCACACTCCTGTTGTGTTGATCCCTGCCTTTCCTCCAATCCATCATCACTGCACCCCCACCCCGTTCATGGAGGCCAGTCAGAGAAATGAGCCGGGGGCCATGATTCATATTTATAACAAAAGCCAGACCAGCAGTCGCCTCGTTAGCAGAGTCTCACAGGTCTGCTGCGTCACAACTTCTCTTTAACGCTGACTTGGCTTTGGCTGGCTCTCACTTCTCTGAGTCTGAGAACGGTGGCTCATTTGTTGTTGTGTTTCAGATTAAAAAAAAAGTAAGCATTTATATGTTCTCACTGTTCTGGGAGGAAACACAGGAGAAACAGGATGCTCATTAGATTTGACCTTTCACCCACTTTAACCGTTTTCTTTTTCTCAGTCACTTCTAAATGTTTTCGTCAAACTTAAAAGCGGACATATCATGCTTTTCAGTTCTTCATTTTCACATTCAAATCATTCGGTTTAATATGCTGTGGGACAATCTAATGAACAACCAAACGTTTTAACTTATCCACTTGTAGCTTCGCCATCCTTCAGCTTGGACAACAGAATTCATCAGGGAAAGAAAAATGGTGGATTAAGCTGGAAGTCCGTGACCTTGTTTAGCAGCTCTACAACAAATACTTTGATGTAATTATTCAAAAAAACTGTAATAGAAAATAAAGAAACTGAAGGGCTTGAAAACGTGATCCAAAAAGAAAATAAAGGTATCTATGTAGCTCCATGACAGACTATATTCTAATTTTCTGCATTCATAGAGACTCATAGTACACACCAGAATGTATTTAAGGGATAAAAAAAAGTAGATTTTGTATGATGTGTCTCCTTTAAGTTGCACCCTAAATGACTTATTCTCCAAAATATGGTTTCCTGTCTTCATGAAGGGTTATTCTCAAACACCTTTTGCCTGAATGGTTCTCAATCTTTGTTAGAAGAATATTCCTTACTATTCTGACATAGCAATTCAGAAGCATTGTAATAATTAATGATCGATCAAAACTTTAAAGGTGGATAAAGGTGTCAAACCTGGAAAATGAACCTTTTTCTTAACTCGTATGATTACGCCTTAATTGTCTAATGTCTGATGTGACATACCTCACTTCCTCTTGAATTGGATGGGTTCCAACTATACTTGATAGTATAACATAGTGGTCTACCTTTGTCCTATAAGTCCACAGAACATTTCCCCAAAACTGTTGGGGATCATCAAACTGTTTTGTTTTGACCAAATGTGAGGCGTTCCTTTGTATTTATTCATCTATTTATTTATTTGGTCACCAGCGGTGTTGACCTTGGAACCGTCTCATTAAAACCATTATTTTATTTTTTGCCCTGTCACTTTGTCGTTGTTCAATCACAAACACAGTTTTTAGCTCAAGCAACTGAAGTCTGCAGTGCTTTGTTCTTTTCAGGGGTTTTGTGACATCCCCGAGGAGCCATCGATCGACACACCTGAGGTAATTAGCTTTGACTGGTCACTCCTGGGTATATTCAGCAGTGATCCATGATTCCTCCTTTTTTAAATAATGTCACACCGGGGTGAATTTTATTTTTAACTTTTAGCCAGCTTCATACAGCTCTGGTGATCGGCATGGCTTTCGAAACTGAACTTGAGGTCAATCACCAGGAAATCACAAACTGATAAAGGGGAGCAATTATGTCTACACACAGGGCTAGTTTCAATAGGCTGTTTTTCTTTATAAATAAAATCTATCTATCTATCTATCTATCTATCTATCTATCTATCTATCTATCTATCTATCTATCTATCTATCTATCTATCTATCTATCTATCTATCTATCTATCTATCTATCTATCTATCTATCTATCTATCTATCTATCTATCTATCTAATCTATCTATCTATCTATCTAAATGTGAATTACATTTTTATCTATTAGATTTTTCAAATTTTATTTTGTGATTAACATTTAAATCGGGACGAACTGAACTGGGCTCCAAATTTAATATGAACACGACCGTGACTGAGCCTTTTCGTTTTTCATCAGCACCGCATCTAGATGACTTCTGGTCCGAGTTTGCGCCACATCGGCAAAACCCACTGAGCCGAAAACGAACTGAGCGCTTCACCTGATTAAACTCCCTCCGGCCTGATGTGAGGCTCTTTAGCGGGAAGTTCTGGTCCAGTTGGTCTCACTGAGCTCAGCATCAGTGTCGGCGCTGCCTGTTAATGATAACTGATCAGCACCTGCAGCCCCCCGGAGGATACCGATCCGTCTCTGGGCGCTCCAGCACCGCAGCCGGTTGGACAGCGACCGCGCAGCGTCGGCTGCGTCAGCGCGGCTCGGCCAATCAGAGCGCAGCTCTGGGGGGAGACGAACGCAAACAGCCCTGCTGCTGCAGCTGTGTAGTAGCAGCAGCCCCCCCCCCGCCCCCCAGAAACAAGCAGTGCTGGTCTGATCCTCGTGGATTCAGTCCGCGAAGATTAAAGCTGCTTAATTAACCTGATTCAAAATGGATACGCGGATAATTACCTTAAATAGGAGCTGACCCGAACCGGGAGGACGATGGATGCTCGCTCGATAATTGGAGAAAGTACCGATGCGATAGTGGTGGATGATTCTCCCACTGAAGAGAAGGAAATCCAGCATACTGGCCAGAGGTGGGTTGTTGTTGTCTGTTTTTGGATAAATTAAAATGAGCAATTAATTAATCAAGACCTGCATCTCAACGTGTTCAACAGGAATCTCTGAGTGTCTCATACTCCTGTCAGAAGAAAGTGTAAATCAGCTGTCTTCCAATGGCCGTGGACAGTATATTTTTTTACATTTATGATTTCTTATTTCATATTTATTTTATTTAATGTGTCAGGCTGCAAAATCTGCACGAATCAAGGCAGATAAAAAGATGCTGATCACTTTGATCTTGTCCTTGTTTGCGTTTAACGGGGTGTGCGCAGCAGCAAGCAAACATCAGGGTAGCACCCAAAAACGTTCACTTGTCTGAGATCTGCTGAGTTTCATTGCCCTGCTCTGCCTCAGATGGATGTCTGGGTTACAGATGGCAGCCCATCACTCATCCTGATCCTCACTGGCAGCTCTGCTTTGCAAGGAAAACATCCGTGTGAGACACGGAGGCTGGAGAAAGCAGGGCTGAGCTCAGCCGCTCAAAGAGAAGGCTGTCTTCTTTCTTGTTATGCAAAAGGCAGGTTCTCCAAGTTATTTTAGGTATTTTCCCAACAGATCTGACTTCTAAAGAAAGTCAGCAGTCGGTGTTTGGATCGTCTGCTTTTGGATTGTCAGTGACTGACATAAGGAGAAATGTTTTAGGAGTTCTGCTGCAGAACGTTAAGGAAGACAAAGAGAGTTCAGATGACAGCTTCAACCTGAAAAAAGACCTTTTCTTAAATATGTTAAGACCTTTTACTACCAAAGGTTGAGTTGCCAATCATTTCACTTAGCCTGCTGAATGTTATAGGTTTTAATGAACTCTTACTTCAGTCAACAAATTAATCTTTTTTTAAGTATTAATGCAAAGTTTTTAAGAAATCCCAACCTGCCGGTCTATTGTTCTGTTTCCAAAGATTCACATGCAGCTTTTCTTGCAGTTTCTTCTTAAAATCATTCTTAATTATTAGCCATTTTAATACTGAATGACAATTATAACAAACCTGAGAATGTGAAACAGTTTTAATTCTGTTAAATTATAACATCCCTTAAAAAATACCTTAAATGTGCAAAGCAACTCTTGATCTGACTCAGTGTTCTGTCTCACATCTGTCAACTCTCCAACATCATAAAACATCTCACTCTGATTGGTTGACTCTGTTGGGTAAGCTGATTTGACGGCTGCTAAAAATCCACTTTTGATTGGTTGATTGTTCCTGGTTAATGCGGTCCATGCAGATGTGAGTCCTAGCAGAGAAAGGGCCCTCAGAGAAGAGAAAGTTTTCAGCAATCAAAGAAGTTGGACCCAACCACGTCATCCTGTTTGTCCATTCTCACACGCTATGCTAAGTTTTGCATGGGGTAAAGGTCTGAAATGTGCCACGTTTGTACATTGTACTCCTCTCAATAGTGTGTTAAAGCCCTCAAGAACTTGTTTCCTGACCAGACAACCTTTGCACTCAAAGTGAGCAGCCTCTGGACATCCCGAGAGCTGGTACCAGTGGAGGCTAGATTCTGCTTTCTGCCTCAGTGTCACCATACTGATCTCCTGGGGCATCCAATCTGACTATCCTTCCAGAGTGGCTGTCACAGCATAGCATGTGGTCCAGAAACAACAACTTCTGACACACGGTGAAATTCATGGATTACATTATGAAAGGAAGGTCCTGCTGCAGCAAAGCATTCCCAAACCACAACACTTCCAGCTCCATGTGTCACAGCTGGCATGAGGTTCTTTAGAAAACAACCTGTCCTCTGTTCTGGTGTCCAATTCTCATCTCTCCACCGATGAACATTATTCCCAGAGGTCCTGGTCTTTGTCTATGTTCTCTTTAGTCTGACCTTCATGTTTTTCTGACAGAGCAAAGATTTTTTTCTTTGCACACCTCCCTTTAAGGTCCCATGATGACATTTAGCATTTCTGCCGACTTTTTCAGCATCTTGTCTGCTTTCTTGAAGAGCTGTATAAAATAAACCATTGTTGCTGGCTTTGGTTTGCTGGTATGTGCAAATAAAACAATAATCCCTATCTATCTATCTATCTATCTATCTATCTATCTATCTATCTATCTATCTATCTATCTATATATATATATATATATATATATATATATATATATATATATATGCATTTAAATATGCAGAAGGTGCCGCGCAGCATTGGGAAGTAATTTCGGGTGCAGATTCCCATGGCGGACACATTCACGGCACACCGACGTCAGGCTGCTCTGCCAAACTCCAGGAGCAGCCTGCAGACACCGTCCTCTTTGTGTTTTTGTTGTTTTCTGACATTTCCCTGAAATATTGATGAGTTCTGTAAATCTCAGTTCTTCTCCATTAGCAATAAGACGTCTGGGTTCCTCATTCGCTCTTTGTGTTTCTTCACTTGCTTCAGCACCTAAAAAGGCTAAACCTCCTGATAAAAGGCTCTGTGACGAAAGCTGCCGTGCACATTTTGGTTTCTAAATTATTTAGCTTTTTTTATCAGTTTCATTTTATCACAAAGAAAGAGCAACTGAGGTCCTCACTCAACTCAACCAGTTTGTTGGACTAGTCTTCAGCCGAGCGCCTCACCGCACGATGCGACTGTATCCGTGTGAGGTCAGAGGGGCTTTGCTGGCTCTCTCTAATGCCATGGTTACCAGACGACAGGACCGGCTGCATCCAGACTGCTGGAAAAACAAACAACACAGACCCTTTACAGAGAACAGCCATTAGACGGCAGCTCGGCTGTTTATGTGTAAATTATCCAACGTCTCAGTTTAGAGCCCAGCTGCGCAAGGACTGGAGCAGGAGCAGGTCAGGCGTGTCGTTTTGTTGCACAGATTTATACCGTTGTGCGGTGGAAGGATTCTTGTTCTGCAGGAGGTAGAGTTCCTGGCTTTGATGTCAGCATTTGTTTACTAGAGTTCCCTCTTAAAGTCCAAATTCATGGAGGATTTAATGAGCTACGCTTCACCTAAAGAAAAACTGAGCAGTACTTTATGCATTAGATGGAAAACGCTTTCACTGTGTCATCAAAAATATGAATGAAAAAAGGCCTCCTGATCACCTGAAGCTTTAAAAAAAGTAAAACACAAACTCACTCTACTGACTAATTATAAATGCAAGAAAATGAATCACTAAAAGACCACTTTATGTCAATTAAAGTTGATCAACAATCTAAAAACGATTAAAAGTCTGCCTTCCTCAAAGAAGTTACTGTTAGCTTTCAGCGTCGGATCCATCATGGATGGAACTGGAAAGAAGATTTAACTGGTCAGATGCAGATTCATGTGTTCTGAAAAGTAACTTGTGTTTCTGCTGTGCTGGTTCTGTTAGCACTGGCCTGGATGGATGGATGAGTGGGTGAATGGGTGGGTGGATGGATGGATGGATGGGTGAATGGACGGATGGATGAATGGATGGATGAGTGGGTGAATGGATGGATGGACAGATGGATGGATGAGTGGGTGAATGGATGGAGGGATGGATGGATTGTTGGATGGATGGACAGATGGATGGATGGATGGAGGGATGGATGAGTGGGAGAATGGATGGGTGGATGGACAGATGGATGAGTAGATGGATGGATGAGTGGGTGAATGGGTGGGTGGATAGACGGGTGGTTTGATGGACAGATGGATGAGTGGATGGATGGAGGGATGGATGAGTGGATGGATGGATGAGTGGGTGGATGGGTGGGTGGATAGATGGGTGGTTGGATGGACAGATGGATGAGTGGATGGATGGATGAGTGGATGGATGGAGGGATGGATGAGTGGATGGATGGATGAGTGGGTGGATGGATGGATGAATGGATGGATGAGTGAGTGAATGGATGGATGGATGGATGGATAAGTGGGTGAATGGATGGAGGGATGGATGGAGTGATGGATGGATGAGTGGGTGAATGGATGGATGGACAGATGAATGAGTGGGTGAATGGATGGATGTATGGACGGACAGATGGATGGAGGGATGGATGAGTGGGTGAATGGATGGATGTATGGATGGACAGATGGATGGATGAGTGGGTGAATGGATGGATGTATGGATGGACAGATGGATGAGTGGATGGATGGACAGATGGATGGACAGATGGATGGATGAATGGATGAGTGGATGGATGGATGGACAGATGGATGGAGTGATGGATGAGTGGGTGAATGGATGGATGGAAGAATGGATGAAGTGATGGATGGGTGGGTGGATGGTTGAATGGATAGATGGAGGGATCGGTGAATGGATGGATGGCGAGTGAGTAAATGGATGGAGGGATGGACCGATGGATGGATGAATGAATGGATGGAATGATGGATGGATGGGTGGGTGGATGGTTGAATGGATAGATGGACAGATGGATGAATGAATGAATGAATGGATGGATGGGTCTGCAAGTCTCCCATGTTGCCATTTCTGGTAAGCTGGACTTTCCTGTTTCAGGTTTTTTTTCTCCAAATCCGTCACCTGTGGATGAGCAGAGCTGACATGTGTCTCAGTTTCCTGAACATGTTTAAGGAATGAGGGTGGAAAGAACAAAGGGGTTTTCTGACAGCAGTTAGCGCTGACGTGGCCGCTAACCCTCTTCAGCCTGAAGATACAGCATCACGATGTAAAATTCCTACCTGAACCATTTTCCAATCTATTTTAATTGGCCTGTGCTCAACCTGAATCCCCAACGTGTTCCTGAAATCCATTTCTTACCTCATTACGTCTGCTGGATCGTGTAGTTTCTCTCTGAATACACGAGAATGTGGAGCAGAGAATCATAGAGCAGAAACTCTTCACCATAAATGTGATTTATTTATTGCTTCTGTCGCCATTAGCTCCTCTCCCAGTTATTTCCTCCCTCATGTTGTTGCCGTTACACGTGTTCTCGTGTCTTTTCTCTGCCCAGTCGTATCCCGGTGGTTTCTCTGTGCCCCCCTGACGGCTCTGCTGAGGCCCAGCTGACAGTCGTCCCCTCTGCAGAGGAGCTCTGTGACAGCTGCAGCAGCCTTGGCCGACCCTCCTCTTCCTTCCAGCTCTACCATCAAGTACGTCTGAGCTCTAACTGTGGCGCCGTGTTCAGCATTCAGTCAAACTGTTTTATTTAGGCCAGACTGTCCATGTATTATATGTCTGTATAGCACCATATCTTTCATGTGCTTTGTAGGAATTTAACGTGATAGCAGACACAATGCATGCACACATGGTTTTAAAGATTTTTTTCTGAATAAAAAGACAACATTTTGTAAAACCGCCCTGATTTCCCCCTGTAGTTCTTTACAAAACAGCTCAAACCTCGTCCCAATGGAGCCCCTCTGAACTCCTCCGTTGGATTTAGGTCGGGACTTTGACTAGACCATTCTAACGCATGAAAAAGCTTTGATCTAAACCAGAGGTTCACAAACTTCTCAGCCTGCAACCCCCCCCCCCCCTATAATAACAGCAGCAGAAACCGATGACCCCCTTTTGGTGGGATGAAGGTTTTTTTTTTCTTTCTGTAAATTATGAGACTAAAGTCATAAACCTGCAGAAATAAGGTAGTAATTTTATTACCTGTGTTAAAATGAGGAATGTGGAGCATCTTTGGTTTCAATTTCACAAATAAGGAAATACTGAACCTTTGGCAGATCAGCATCAAATTGTTATTATCCTCAGGACTTGGAAACGATTATGTAACTTTATTTATTCATAAAATTACAACTTTATTCTCGTAATGTTCTCAATTCTAGTACACCTAACTTTATTCTCCTCATTTCCAAAAAGAAGAAACTGTGTATTATGGCCCTTGTTAAGGTTAAGGAAAATCAATAATTTTCTACGGGGAGTAAATTTCCACAAAAAACTCAGGAATGTTTTAGATTAATTTCACATATTTGTAAGACAAAATCTGGATGATTCCTTATATCGAAAAGTTGCACATCTTCAAGAACAAAATCTTTTTCCATGATTAAAGGCATACATTAGCTATAATAATAATAAGTAAATCTCCACCATTGTAAAGTCAAAATTTTTGCATCAACATCTGGATCATCTCTGATCTACACCTTCTCACTGATGCTCTGGCTGGATGTTTAGGGTATAAAAAAAGACATAATGGGTGTGAATACTTTAGCTCTCTTTGTCTTCCTTCAGGTCCCCCAGCGTCTCCAGACCGGAGCCTGTCATTCGCCGCGGAACCATAAATGCCCCCACTGCAGCAGTCGCGGGCCAGGCCAGCCCCACTGCTGCCACGGCTGCCACTCAAACGCAGCGTGTCCTCATGCTGATGGAGGCGCGGCGGGAAAATCGGTACACAGCTGTGGTTCCGCCCACCAGGCGTCATGTCACGGGTCAGCAAGGTGTCACTGGCTGCACGGGTCCAACGAGAGCAGGACCCAGACCAAACCAAAGCAGCGCCATGTGGCGTCAGTAAGGTAGGGTAAAAAATGCTATAAGATATAAAATATATCTAAGAGAAAATTAGCAAACCATGCTGGTGTTGGTAGCTAGATTTTATTAGATTATAATAGAGTAAAACCATCTGTATCCTTTTGCCTGGTTTCTCTTGTAATTTAGGTTAATCCTTTGTCATTTAAATGCATCTTTCATTTAGTTTAACTGCAGGAAAATTTATGTATCAGCAATTGAAGGGGACATATACAGAAAAATCCACTTTTTTTTGTCCCTCATATGCATTTTGTTGTGTAGCTGGAGTCTCTAGGAGCACAGACATTTTTAATGTAGTCTGTCCAGGAGCTGCTTAGATCTCTTTATATTCATTCTAAGTCGCATTTTTCAAGCTGTTCAGTTTTCACTGTGAACAATTACGTCACAGCAGTTGCTCTAGAGCTGCTAAACAAGGTCATGGACTTCCAGCTAACCAATATCGTAAATCCACCATTTTTATTTCTCGGAGCGGTTTTGTAGTACAGAGGATGCCGAAGAGGACACTTCAACAAGAGGACACTTCAACAGGAGGACACTTCAGCAAGAGGACACTTTAACAAGAGGACACTTCAACAAGAGGACACTTCAACACGGGGGGAAAGCTCCTGAAGCTGCTGATGGCATCAGGTGGATAGGAGGACAGCAGCTTCTATGGTTGCAGAAGCAAGAACTTGGAGAACGGACGAATTGGGGGAGGCTATGATTGGCCTTGAGGAAGACCCTTCTAGATTTAAAGGAGAAATTAGAGGTGGTTTGGGCATCCAAGACCTTTAGGCAGAACCAGAACCAAGGCAGAACCTTGGGATGCTCCAGAATGAACTGGAGAGCGGTTCTGGATAGAAGGAGGTCCAGATTTCCCTCCTGGACTATTTCGCAGCACGACCTGATCTCGGATGAGTGCAAGACAATAAATGGATAATTATTGGCATAATGATGTTCTGTTATTAATTTCACATTTCAATGATTTACAGGAGCGGGGGACTTTACTTCATCATTAGGAAGTGAGTACTAAACCCCATAGGAGGTTCATTACCTTTCTTTTTTAAATTAGTGTCCCTGATTACTCTTTGGTTTCCTGTTTCGTGTCTCTTCAGGTATTCCCAGCTGTTGGTGGACCATCCGTTAGCGGTGCTGCTGGGTTGTGCCATATTGCTGCTGGGATGCTCACTGGCTGGACTGTTCATTGGTTCTCTACCGGACTTCTCTGATCCGCTTCTGGTGAGTAAATAAGAAGTACAGAGTCACCAGGAAATTACTTAAAATTAGTGTTCCACCGATACCGATACCAGTATCGGACGGGGCTCCGATCCAGCACTAAAATGGTGGTATCAGCATCGGCGAGTACCAACAAATAGGACACCGATACCATTTTGATGTTTGTATGTCACTTGAACGCAGCCTTCTCTCTCCCGACTAGTATTATACATGTTATATAAGTTCATGAAAGTTGCACTATTTTGCCATTTGAAAGGCAAAACTCAGGGTTTAAAAGAAATTATTCAATTATTAAAGTAATTTTTCTGTCTTACAGTGGCACTGCTATTATACATGTTATAATCTCACGAATGTTGCAGTATTTTGGCCTTTGAGAGCCAAAAGTTTATTCAACTATTGTTATCTCTTTGTGTACCACAAGTCTGTTGTATCAATCAATCAATCAATCAATCAATCAATCAATCAATCAATCAATCAACCACCCTTTCCAGGTAGGCAATAAAAAGTACTACCCTAAGTAGTATGCAGTTCTTCATATATACACACACATCAATTTCCAACAGATGGTATCGGTATCGGCCAATACTGCACAGCCAGGTATCGGTATTGGGGCGGAGCACTACTTAAAATCCTCCCCTTGCTGCATCTGTTCTATAACCTTGCATCAAATCTAAAACAGAAACCTCTGGAACCCCCATTTAGGGGATATTCCTAACGTTTTGCTCCATGCCTCTTTATCTATTCAGCCCAGTCTCATCAATGAATCACGCTGAATTAGATCACATTCTTTAAATTTGCCCACTCCCGTTTAGGATAAATGCTTAAGACAGTGAAAGCTAATTGATATTGAAAGTTAAATGTGCCCAAACACAAAACACAAAACATTAAACGCAGGCTGCTTTTAGCTGCAGGACTGTGTCGGGGATCACTATCCTTTACACATAGTTAGCCTTGACATATATCTTGAACTGAATCATTGTGCTCTGGACTCATCAGGGTTTCCAGCCGCGGGGAACGTACATCGGAGTTCGGCTGTCCAGCTTGTCCAAGCTTCAGCAGGAGACCGGCCCGGGAAAACCTCTGTCTGCTGTGCCTCAGCAGCTCAGCAAAAGGTCAGCAAAGACTTAGGGTATGATGAGGAGTGTCCGCACAGGCATAACGGACCGCTAACCAATGCAAACAGATGCCACTGACCCTGGATCTAGATGTTATGAGACATTCAGAATCCATCCAGTCCCAGTGAGAAGTTTATATTGATGTTAATCTGAGTCTTTTAGGCGTATATTCAACCTTTTCTTTTTCAAGGCTGATTATAAATCATCAGAATATAGCCAACAATCATGATAATTACTGTAATGAGAAGAATGCCCAAGTCTCAGTGGCGGTTCTGGACCAAATTTACCTGGGAGGCCAGGGTGGGAACAGTGTTTTTTTTTTTTTTATTGGGGCACAGAACAAATTAATTCAAACAGGAAAAACAGGGCAAAATGTAATTGTTTAACATATTAAGTGAGCCAAAGAGCCACTTGTTGGTCTGGAACTGCAGGTTGGAGACCCCTGAAAACTGTGATCTTGTCTCAATGCTTCTGAAGCTAAAAGTGAAGCACATTAATTTTAAAGTTATTGTTAAAATAAAAATATAAAAAATTAAATGGACCGAAGGGACCAACCAGTTACGGTTTCTCTCCAGTACATGCTATCATGAGAAATTTTGTCAGTATTATGTCTTCAGTACAGGGGCCCTGACCAGTTTTACAGTTGGCCCCTGTCTAGAACAGCCCATGCCAAGTCTGACTTCATTTTTGGGGGATTTGGTCACATTCACCCCCACTTAGAATAATAAAACCCCTTGATAAATTTCAGAAAAGCTGCATTTGTTTTGAAGTCATAAACAAACTTCTGGTGTCACTATCACTGGATATTTCACCACTTTTCATGGCAGAATTGGTCGAGGTCCTTTAAATTGGTTGGTTTCTGGGCAGTAACCCGGCTTTTAAGCATAGTCCATACATAGTACTGAGGTCAAGGCTGAGTATTATCCTTCCTTATCGCTCGAAAAAACCCGCTTGGATATCTGTTTCAGGATCTTTGTCCTGTTGGGCTTTACAGCTGAGTCCAAATTTCTTTTATTTGACCCAAACTCTCCGGCTCAGACGGAAGAAAATTGATTTGGATGTTCAGGAAGAACCCAGAAGCTGTCATGAACTGAAAATTGCTGGAACACCAGTATTATTGTCCACAATGACTGAGAGTCCGATGTTATTATTATTATTATTATTATTATTATTAATGATAATAATAATAATAATAATAATAAAAAAAACATCTGCTCTGAAATAAACTCCTTTAAGCTTGCAGCTTTAAGAAATTTGCAGCTGCCCACACGGACAACCCAAACGCTCACAGTGAGGCTTTCAGACTTTAGAGCACCATACCATAACTATCAAGCACAGTGGTGGCAGCATCATGCTGGGGACTGATGCCGTAAACAAAGTGGATGGAATAAAGAAGATGGAGCACCACTTCTGGATTCTTCGACGTTATATGAAATCTACAGTTGGATGATTAAGGCTTGGACACAGTTGGGTGTTTCAACAGGGCTTTCATCCCAAAAACACACTAATTTAATATGGGATGATTAAATTAAATTCATATAGCACCTCATCTCAAGGAATTTTAGAAAGTCAATTCTATCAAATCATCCAGACAGATTGGTTAAAATGTTTTCTACCTAAGGAAACCCAGCAGATTGCATTGAGTCATGGTCTTGCAGCATTCGCTCCTCCTGGATGATGGCCCATTGTTTGTGCCAGAACCAGTCTTCAGCTCAGTAATGTAGAAAAGATTTGCACCATCCTGACTAACCAGCTTAAATGACCTCTAGCAAGTCTGCCAATGGGAGTGGTCAGATATCTAGCTGGAGAGATGCCAGAAAAATAAACATATCTGAGCCTGTGTGTCTGATTTAGGCCCTGTGAGGATTTCATAAACATTCACAATAAATTAAAACTTGCGCACCTAGTTCTTCTATTAAAAATCACAACAGTAGCCTGTTGTGTCATCATTCAGCCATAAAACAATTAAATAAATCAGTACAGGCCTAAATCAAAGAGCCATTTTAGCCTGCAGCGGCTGTATGCCAACTCAGAATTAATTCATCTTAAAATTAAAGTGTGCTTTCACTTCAGATATATTTGTAAGGACAAACATGTGTTTAATGAAATAAGTTTCTTACTTGAGCTTCACCAGGTCCGGCGTTGTCAGCAGAGACAGCAATGGCAGTCGGCTCGCCTCCGGAGGACGCAGTAAGAGGATGCTGGCTGCAGACTTTTCTCCTGACACCTTCCTCTGTGACGCTCCAGGTGAGGAAGTCCTGAACCCTGAAAGGTTTCTCCTAACTGAAGACACAAACCCTCTAGAAATTAGAAATAACCCGCAACTACGTCAATAAAACACTGATTTAGCTGTGTGGTCGGGTTTTTATCAAAGTCAGTTTCTATCAAAGGACCAACTTTTATGTTTTTGCTGAAATACAGAAAGCTCCTGCGATAGATTTAACAACCCCGATTTTTGCTCGTCACACATTTCACAAGTGTTTTTTACCCTCTTTGATCCTTCCTAATCACCCCTATAATCACATGATTCACCGCTGGTCGTCTTGTTCTCATACGCCGACGCCATCTGTTCTCTCTGTGCAGGCGAGCGCTTCGCCCAGCTGGTGTTTCGATCCGAAAACTCCGCCAGTCTCTGGAGCCTGAAGGCCATCCACGCCATGTGCGAGATGGAGCAGTCCAGGGTTGGCACACGTTCACTCACTTCTCTCTCCCTTTTAGATAATTTCTAGGCTTCAACTTGTATCAGTGTCACTTTAATCTGTTTGACACGCTGACTATCATTTACGTTTCTATCCTGCTGCACAGTAGATCCACTGTACATTATCTCACGGGGAGTTATTAGTTTTTTCTGTGAATTAGTTCCAGAACCGGGCACGAGTTCAGAAAGCTTTTTTTTTTTTCCCCTCCTTGTGAATCAGATTCGCTCCCAGGCCCAGTTCCAGGACCTGTGCCAGCAGCCGGAGAGCCTGGAAGCAGAGGGAACGCCGAGAAGCGGCTGCTGTCCAAGCTGGTCTTTAGGGAATTACTTGGCGGTCCTCTCTAATGCCTCCTGCTGCCTCAGCCTTACCTCACAACAGGTACTGTAGCTTTATGTTATCAGCTGCAGACAAATTAGAACTTGCAAAATGAGTAGGTTGGTTAGATTATAGATTTTCCAAAATGTCTGAATTCATGCTGGCAAATTTCTAGCTGAGCTTTTAGATTCAATGTTTCTGTTAAATTTGTTCCAGATTGCACACTTCTATCAGGACCCATTTGTGTCAGACTGTAGTTAACAATCTTTAGCACTGCCAAGGGTTTTGTTTTTAAAGCCAGGCTTGTTTTTTCACAACTCGAACCAACTTGTTGTAGCTGAACTCTTTAAGCGTGTGGCCTAAACCAAACTGAAGAATAAGCCGAGAATTTGTCTTGCTCGATCCTCTGTACCTTTAAATGTCAACGGACTAATATACAGTGCTGTGAAAAAGTATTACGCATTCTTGACATTCCTGTTTAACTTTTTTACCAAATAAGCAGATTCCGTGTAATCAGGGAGAGCATGCATCTTGATGTTCTGTCATCCTTCTGCCACGCCAGGTTTCTGAGTCTCTGAACCTTCTGCGGAAATGTGCTCCGTCCTACCACAGAGGAGATCTGACCGAGGCCTGTGCAGACCGGCCCAAGCGCGCCGGCTGCTCCGCTGTTCCCCCGCGCTGCAAACAATCCCGCGTGGTCTTCCAGATCCTGCACTTCCTCGTCGACAGGGACTTCCTCGGCCCCCAGACTGTGGAATACCAAATACCAACGCTGAAGTACAGCCTTCTCTTCCTACCCGTCCGGAAAGGAGAGCACATGATGGAGATCTACATGAAGAGCCTGGAAGGAAGAGATCTGACGTACAAAAACACGACCATCACGGGGATAGACTTTGGGATCAAGAAGACGCTGTTCAGATATTACTTGGTGCGGGATTCGGTGTTCCCGGTCCTAGCCATCATATCCCTTCTGTTCACGATGGTTTTATACCTGCAGTCCTTTTTCCTGGTGGCATTATCTGTTCTGGCAATCGCAGGCTCACTCTTGACCTCATATTTCTTCTATAAAGTAGTTTTTCACCTGACTTTCTTCCCCATGGTCAACCTGGCGGCAGTTCTGATTCTCTTAGGAAGCTGCTCCAATCAGGTTTTTATCTTCACCGATTTCTGGAATCTGCAACAAACGCAAAACCCGTCCGCCTCCCTGGAGAAGAGAGTAAACCGAGCCCTGCAGGAAATAGGTTATCTGATCCTAGCTTCAGGCCTGACCTCCAGTGCGGCTTTTTTCTCCGGTTATCTCAGCAGCATCACGGCCATTCGGTGTTTCTCCGTTTTTCTGGGGACGGCTTCTCTCGTCAGCTCGCTCCTGGCCTTGGTGTGGCTGCCGTGCTCCTTCATCCTGCTCGAGCGCTCCAGGAAGACTCCCGCCGCGTCTGTGGCGGTGCAGACGTGGAAGGCCTGCTGCGCCAAAAACCCGGACGGCTTCTGGGAAATGAGCTCCCGTAAGAGGTGCCTCTTCGGCGTGGCGCAGAAGCTGCGAGAACTAAAACGGGGCCTGTCAGACACCTCGAACCTGCTCTTTCTGAAGATCTTACCTTGCGGAGTGGTAAAGTTTCGCTACATCTGGGTGTGCTGGTTTGCAGTGCTGGCCGGCGGCGGCACCTACATGTCCTGCGTCGACCCGGGCATGAGGTTACCCACGCTGGACAGCTGGGTCACCCAGCTCTTCCGCTCCAGCCACCCCTTTGAGCGATACGACGCAGAGTACCGTCACATGTTTATGTTCGAGAGGCAGGAAAACGGGGAGGACAAACCTGTGACCGTCCTGCTTGTTTGGGGCGTCAAACCGACCGATAATGGGGATCACCTTAACCCACAGAGCAACGGCTCCTTGGTTTTTGACCCCGACTTTAACATGAGCCGGCCTGAAGCGCAGGTCTGGCTCAGAGATCTGTGTGGAAGGGTCCAGAACCAGAGCTTTTACTCGGCTCCGTCACCAGAGCATGGAGAAGTCGTGGCAGATAATGTCTGCCTGGTGGAGCAGCTGGTTCGGTGGGTATCTGCTAGACAGTGCTCGGGGAGCAACGATGCCCTTCATCTGTGCTGCAGCAACACCCCCTTCCCCTACCCTCCCAGCTTGTTTGAAAGCTGTCTGAACATTATGATGGCAGAGAAGCGTGCCGAGGGCCCCCCGCCAAGTGGCGGAGGCCTGTACTTTCAGCCAGACGGCAGGGTCGCCGCCCTCGTTCTGGCATTCCAGACCACCTACTTCTACAGCTTCAACTTCACCAGAACCGGCATTTTTTACAGGGAAATCCTGACGTGGTTCAACAAAGAAATATCAGGAGCACCAAAAGGGCTGGAGGACGGCTGGTTCATCAGCCAGCTGTCTCTGTTTGATCTCCAGCAGTCTCTGGGTGCGGAGACTCTGGTGGTGGCTGGCTTCTCGGTGGCGCTTACATTTATTCTGCTGCTCCTAACCACCTGGAACGTCCCGCTGAGCTTATACGCCACTGTTGCCGTAGGGGGGAGCGTGTTTGTCACCGTCGGCCTCCTCGTCCTTCTCGAGTGGCAGCTGAGCGGTGTTGAGGCTCTGCTGATATCCTCCGCTGCCGGGTTGTCCGTTGACTTTGTTGCCGACTTCTCCATATCCTACAGCTTGGCTCCGCACTCCGACAGGATAGGGAAAGTGGCGCACTCCACCAAAAAGATGGGATGCCCCGTGGCAATAGTTTCCGGCGCGTTTTTTTTCATGGGCATCGTGATGCTGCCCGCCACTGCCTTACATTTCAGAAAAATCGGCATCTTCCTGTTCCTGGTGAAATGCGTGGCGTGCGGATTCGCAACCTTCTTCTTTCAGTCCCTGTGCTGCTTTTGCGGGCCGCGGAGAAACTGCGGAAGGGTCAAGCTGCCGTGTTTGTCGGAGGACACAGACGGCGTGCTGACCTCCTGTCAAGAGCCCGTTCCCTCGCCTGCGTCAGCCGCCAACGGCGCCTTTGGCAGGTCCAGGGGGAGGCGGAGTTATGACGAAGAGGCAGGTGGTTACCTCTACCCCGACCAGCAGCGCCAGCACAGAAACAAACAGGCCGGCGGAGGAGGAGGAGGCTTGCCCAGGGGCGCGGAGCAGTACGAGCTGCAGCCTCTGGCTTATCGCCTCAGCGACAGCTTTGAGAACAGCACCTGCACCAGCAAGCTGTCCAACCGGCCCTCCGTGCTCTCAGACGAAATTGAGTTTTGTGGGGTAGAGGTGAGCAAGAAGCACGCGGAGGAAGGCAGCGAAGAGATGCGCAGTCAGCAGATCTGCCAACCGGCCCTCCAAACCTCGTCTCCTTACAGAGAAAACACCCTTCGCCAAGCAGGCCCGGGGCAAGAAGCGGTCCCCGCTGGGAACCTGCTGTGCAAAACTTGCAGGGGTCAATCGGTTGGCGGGAAGCAGTGGAGCAACACGTCCTACTCCTCGTCGCTGAGCATTGAGGAGACCGTCATCAGCACCACGATGGAGACCACTGAGCAGCAGTCGTTTTGTGAAGATGAGAATACCGCAGCGGAGGGTCCCCATCAGCACTCCCTGTCTCAGAGCTCCTGTGGAGGACTGGAGGACTCCTGCGAAACATGCTTGAGCGACATTGAGGTGGGATCTTCAAACGCGCAGCGCCACGACGGCGAGGCGGAGGTCCAGCTGCAACCGGGACACCTCAACGGTAAGAGAGACACACTGAGGCTCTCACTGAAGGAGACGGTTTACGAGACTAGAGAGCGCAGCAGCCGCAGCGAAGAAGTGGTCATCTTACCCAACAGCAGGCCCGACCTACCAGACGTCTGGATAAAGCGAGACGGACAGCGGGAGGACACAAGCTGAGCAAACATATTGCTGTGGAGCCTCAGTCATCCAGGACATCTCAGTCCTAAATGCTTGAACCGAAGGCACCTGGACTTCTTCTCTTGTTTCTGAAGGCATTCTAGTTGTGGGTTAGGAGCAGCCCACCTGTTAAACACCGCTGGAGCAGTTACACCAAGAGGGCCTTGAGGGTCACGAGTCCCCAATTCCCCTGTCTATCCTACGGGTTTCCTGGGTCAGGCTGGGACTTGGACTGAAAACACCGGTGCTTTTGCAGAAGACATCGTTTTGCCCGTCTCTAACACCTACAGAGAACCCTCGACCCGTCTGCAACCATTGACCAGCTTACCAGTGTTTAGCAGCTCTGACCAGAACTTGTAGCCGGGAACTCCTAACCCTCAACCCGAACTAAAGTGCCTCCAAGAAAGAGAAGAAAAAAATCCATCCGCCACTTGTTGAAGCGCTTAGGATCACGTTAAGCAACGTTTTGTAAGCACTGTGCATTTACTGCTCTTAATTTACAACTAACGAATGACTGACAAAATCAATGGAAATCATGCAAAACCTAAACTGTCGGATTTGGCACACGTGTGACGAGTGACACCGTGTGACTGTGAGGTCGTCTCCGTCAGAGCTTTGGTCTTTCACAGGAACCGCTCTGAGCAAAGCATGACTTTTAAACCCAGCAGAGCTGAATAAAAGCTGTTCAGGCGCCGGTTTGCGTTAGCTGAAATCAACGCTGCTGCATGTCATTATCACCACAACCTCAGAATAACTGCGGCCGCTGCCTGCAGACTCTGTGCCTGAGACTTTTGAACCTGAGCGCGCTGCACAGACCAGGTTTGTATAGATACACTGTGAACTCTGTGCCCTGCGCTGAAACTATCCACCACCATTCAGGAATATACATGCAGTGTATTTAGGGACTGGTGGGATACAATAGCTGTTAAATAACGACATTTAAACTGAATACATTAAGAAGATTTAGGTATTTATGTAAGCATTGTTGATTTATCAAATATCTAGCTTTTTAAAATGTCAAAGTTAGATCTTCCTGCGTCCATATTTGACCTCCTCTGTATTTGTATTTTGTCCCCGTATAGACAGCAGGGAAGCGCAGATAAATTTTTACTATCTCGAGCTGTTTATTTATGGTATTGTTACTGCAGAAAAATGTAGATTCTCATATTAGGGTGCTCTTAGGCTTTAAAAATTGTCACTGAGGTCTGGTCAAATGTCCTTTTAGTGAGACGGCAGAAAAAGTAGCAGAGCTGAGCCGAGTTTCCGCAGCTGGAAGGCTACAGCAGTGCAGCGTTACCCTGCACCCACCTGTTGCTGTCAGTTGGCCAGCAGACTGAAATAAAACAATAGAACAATAGAACAAAGACAAATCCGGCTATTTTTTTTAAATATTTCATTCTTATTCAACTAATGCTGGTTTGAAATTACAGTTAGTAAGCTTTGATCGGCAAGTTTGTCAAAATTAAATCTCCACCAGAGCAGATAGCCTGACTAATTAACTATACAATGCTACCTTGTTATACCCCCACTATTCCTCAATAAACAGCAATAATATTAGAATAACATTCAGTGCAGTTATCTGTTGCTATTGTTTCGAATAAAACCAATTAGACGATGCTATATTTTAATTGATAGTTATTTAAACTGTATAACTATACGTTTTATGTGAAATTGCCATTTTTACTCATGTTCATGCTGTAACGAGTGTCCCAAACGGCTATTTTCAAACAACTTTTAAGAATATATGTATTTTATGTACGTTATTGCGTAATTAAGCCTTTTATAGGTGATCGTGTGCAACATGTAAGGTTTTCCAGTGAAATGCTTACAGCCATTTGTTACCACAGATGTCTAAAAGAATCCAATGTGAACAAACTCGGAACAAATTAGTGCTTGTTTTCAGAAAGTTGATGCTTGTTACTGAGGTAGCTGCTTCTGTCCGTGTTACCGTATACTGGATATGTTTAATTTATACTTTAATGGTAGTTTGGAGTCTGTTACACAAGGGGTGACTTTTACATTTGGAAACACTAAAGTGATTTTTATTTTTTTACTGCTTGTATTGTTCCGTTTAAATGAAGCTGATGCCGACAGGTGGCTGGCGTTGAACTGAACCAGACAACCAGAGGTGGGGATTCTGTCAGAGAAAACAAAGTTTCTGAGCAATACCTAACTGGAAAGCAACAGGGTTTCAGGATTTCCAGTAAGAGTTGTCAGGAAATTACCAAATAACAAAAAAAACACCAACTATATTTACATTAAGTAATTATTCATGATCGCTTTTCACTTCAAATGTATAGTATGATGATGAGTGTCAGTGTATCGTCCTGTGTTCTCAGATGTTTGCTGTTCAGCCTGTGATGTGTCAGTGCCAAAAACTGGAGCATTTAAATCCCAAACAACTTTCAGATAAATCAAACAGTTTTTTCTTTGACATATATTTTAAAACTCTAAGAAATCGGAGTACGTCTGAGTCTGACACTCTGGAGGGGAAAATTGAGCTGTAAGTAAAAATTTCAAGGTAGCGTATACATTTTCATTGTTAATATCATTAAGCATTCAATCTCTAAAGTATTTTTAATCGATACAAAACTCGTCTTCATCATTGTCGGCTGTGCTGAGAAGTATCTGTCCTCTTTGCAGATCTCCGTTTTTTTCTTCTGACAGCAGGGTTTTTATATCTGACAAATATAACAAGAAGAAAAAACAAGAAGCAGTTTTTAAATGTTGATTACCTGGAAAAAAAAAAGAAGCCAGAAAACTAAGTTGTCCCTATCGGTGAAAAAGTAATTGGCCCCTAAACTCAGTAACTTGCAGCCTCATTCTTGGCAGTAACTTCTGTCATCAATCGTTTGATAGAACCTCTCTCATACCGCTCTGTGGACATTTGTCGACTCCTCTTTGCAATATTATTTAAATTCAGCCACATTGGAGTGTTTTCCAGCATGAATTGATAGTTTAAGTCATGCTTAGCTTTAGATGCCGTTCTCGGCTCTGTTGTGACGGTCTGGGTCAGTCGTTAATGCACTCTTGGAGTAATTTTAGGAAAGCTACTGCATTGTTCTATGTTTTCTCATTTTATGGAATATAGCTCTCACTTTGAATCCCCAGAGCCCTAAAAAATTACTATCCAAACCGTTCCAAACTGATGTAAATGGCATCGCTTTCGGAGATTTTATATCCTTCTTCCTGTTGTCAGACAGGTGCCTTTTAGGTCATTTCTTCAGGTCTCTGCTCTCTACTTAAATTTTGTGATGAAGACATTCAAGTGTGACCAAAATAAAATAAAACGCAGCAGAAATCTGTAAAAGGGACAAGTACTTTTTACCAGCACTGTATGCGCAGTGGGCTGTAAACAGTGCAAACTAAACAATATCCACATTTTACATGATAACCCTCTCATATGAAGTGCATCAGGCAGGCAAACATAGACAATCACCTGTTTTCTATTATATGCATGAAAGAGCAACGGTTACTGTCGCAGGTTCACCACACAGCATTTCAAAGCTTGAATCAGCTGGTTCAGCGCATCTAAATATTTTGTCCGTTTCACCTGAAACATGCTCCAAATGTCTTAACTGGTTGTTTGTTTGGCTCAAAGTGTGTGTTTTGTACAAAATCAAATAAGATGTATCTATGATCCTCTAAATGATATAAAGTAGAAAAACAGAGGCGATAAAGTGGCTTTGATTGTGGTTCAGCATGAAACCTTGTCAAGATTTACATAACGTGCCTCTGAGCTGCTTTCTAAGCATTTTTGACTTTTGAAAACGTGTGATTACAGATTCTTAGGAAGCCTTTGTTCTAAAATAGTCAGCAGAATAACCTGCCTTAAAACACAAGAAAGACCAATCAGGCTTTCTATTGTCACAGAAAGCAGACCTCAGCAGCACCACCACCACATCCTGCTGTGTTGTGAATTTTTCACAAACCTGAAATAAAACTTATTTTCCTGCAGCATATGGCGTCTTTCAAACGTTTGTTGTTTCCTGCAGACATATTTAAGTCTTCAATGTGGATTTTTACAAGGTTCAACACATTTTACACATTAAAACCAATAATTTCCAGAAGAAAGAAACAAGGAAAGAGAGGAAGGAAGCAACAGACGACAAAAGGAAATAAGGAAGACACAAGGAGGAAAAGAGGTGAGAACAGAAATTAAGAAGGAAGGAGGGAAGAGGAATTGGAAACAAGGAAATAAAGAAAATAATGGAGGAAGAAAAAAAACAAGGAGTTAAGGGAAGGGAATAACAAGAAGGGCGCAGGAAAGAGGACAGAGCCAGACGAACAAATCGGTGGACAAAGCGTTGAGACGCTGAGATAGAGAATAAAGAGTGGGACTGGAAACATTATATACTCCATTTCCTTTTTCCAAACCTAGAAAATACTGGAACAAAACCCCAGAAATTAACGCTGCGTTTATTTTCTCACAAACGGGAAATAAAAAGAGAAATTCTCCAGCACCACACAGATTTATTTCAGACTTTTAAAGGTTTCCTGCAGACAGAGCCGAGGCTTCAAAGAAGACGTTTAAATAGCAACAGTCCAAGTAAAACGCTACAGAGTGAAACCTGTGAGGCGTTTCTAGATCTTCAGAAAATGTCCTGAGAAGTATTAAAGGGGGAAAAAAATAAAACCAAGGATTTGTGTTTAGGGAGGAACTAACAGGAGAGCTGGGCTTCAGGTCAGCTGAAATCTGTGTCCTCCCAGTCCTCTTTGGCCCAGTCGGGTAAGCTTGATGAATATTCAAAGTCTGGACCTTTGTAGCGCAGCGCGTGGAGACACATGACCAGCTCCTTCTTCGTGGGGTCCGCTCGCACCAGCTTGCACTCGCTGCACAGGTGGTCTCGGGTCCCTGGAGGGGTTCCCTGGGCAGAGTCCTGGGGCCCGCTTATCTCCGCCGACCTGACGCTCTGAACTTCTTCAGACGGGCCCTTGTCGGACTTTTCTTTCCCAGAACAATCTTCTGCTGGTGCTGGAAAACTTTTCCCACCTTTATCCGCTCCGGGGTCCGCTTCGCCAACCTTCCCCGCTTCGCCCGCGACCCCGACGCAGTCATCCGTCAAATCCAGCAGGAGCGAGTTCTCCTGAGAGCGATGCTCTTCCACTAAAGCCTGCAGCAGCTCCTCGTCACTCTTCCCCACCAGCCCCCCCTTGCCCCGGTGGGGGCCCCAGGCGCGGGACCCGTAGATGGGGTCGTTGAGGATGGGAAAGCCCAGGTACTGCAGGTGGACCCTGATCTGGTGGGTGCGGCCGGTGAGGGGCAGGCAGCGCACCACGCTGGTCTTCCCGTTAAAGCTGAGCCTCTGGAACACGGTTCTGCACTGCTTCCCCTTCGGGTCGACCCGGCAGAGGCCGATTTTAAAAGCGACGACCAGGATGGGCTCCTCGCAGATCAGCTCGCCCTCAGGAAACTCCCCCTCTACTCGGCACACGTACTCCTTCTCAAGCTAAAACAGGAAAAAAAAGAAGTCAAAGTGAGAGGCGAGGGAAGCTCCCAGCTTTCCTCAAAGCCCCGAGCTGCACCTACCTGTCTGTCTCTCACCATCTGGTCCAGCTTCTTGGACGTCTCCAGCGTCCTGGCAAACAGCAGGACCCCGGAGGTGAGCCGGTCCAGCCTGTGGACGGTGTGCAGCTCCGAGACGCCGTGCTCCTTGCCCAGGATGAAGATGATCGTGTTGTGGCGGAAACGGCCGCAGGGATGGACGGGGACGGAGGCCGGCTTGTCCACCACCAGCACCTCGCCGTCGTCCTCCAGGATCTTCAGCGGCGCGCCGATGACGGGAGGCTCGTGGCGGTGCACGGTGTTCCTCATGCAGTCGTTGTTCTGCAGTCGGGGACGAGAAGAGAAACACTGGATAACTTCAGTCTGATGTACCAAACACAGATAATACTAAATATTTAACAACGACGCCACAATTGTGCATTTGCTGCTTTCTATTTTTGTAGATCTTTCCAGACAAAAGGAACTTTCTTACCCTTTCCTTGCATGCCAGCATATTTAAACAGCATCAAAGGGCTATAACTTATTTCAAATAGATTAATTAAGCATAGAGTGACATATAATTATTTTATTTCCATTATATTTGATGAATACAGGCAATTAAAACTAAAAATGTTGCTTCTTAGCGAATGAGATTTACATCCTACCTCCACAAAAGGGAGGAAAGTTACAAAAGATCATTGCTAAGGAAGCTGTCTGTTTAAGAAGCAAGTGCTGCTATCAAGAATCCTGAGGGAAAGTTTAGTGGAAGAAGAAAGTGGAGAGGCTAAAGGAACGGAGGAGTAATATAAAAGGTGGAGATTAGCAAGATGTGGCGTGCAGCTGGAGTCAGAGCTTCAGTCAGGAGTTGCCTCACTGATGTGGAAAATTAAAATGCATTTAATGGAACATATATATTTTTTAGGAAACTAAACAAAGATCTCATTAGATGTAAGCTACAATTAGCATTAATATAATCAGTAAATATAACACAGAAGCTTCACTTTTTGAATTGCATTGCTGAGATGAATAAACTGTTAAATGATTTGGAAATGTATTGATGTCATTTCAGGATAAGAGGCTGCTGCGGAGAGGCCGCTGAGCCTCATGCAGCTCAGGAACCGCATGTGGGAAATAAATAAAGTTACTATTGGGGCTGATGTACAAAAATACAGTGATTAAGATGATTATTATTATTAGTCAGGGGGTGAGACAACGTTGAGCAGGAAAACCATCAACATGAAGTTAATTAGGAAGACATAAAAACCTCCAGATATTTAATACGCTGTTGAGTGCATGGATAAAATTAATGTAGTTAACATATTTAAGACGGTGGCTGTGGTGGAGCTGCACAGCACACAGATGAGTGGAGGTGTGAGCGGCAGCACTGACCCTGAGCACCACCGACAGGTCCTCCACCGGGCTCTCGTTGAGCCGGATGCGGCCCTCTTTGGCGGCCCTCTCGTAGTACTCTATGGACTCCGCCCTGAACTCGCTCTTGAACACCTCCAGGAGGCTCTTCCCGACCCACCTGCCTTTGCAGTAGGTTTTAAAGTCATAGTAGTAAGGCAAGACTTTCCGCAGGCCGCCCTCGAAGTAGTAGGACGTCTCGTCGAAGTGCTCCTGGCTGAAGCTGACCCCCGGGTTGCGTTTCTGGGGCGGCGGGATGTACCGCTCCCCCGGGCGGAGCTTCTTGCCTCCGGCTCCTCTTCGCCTCTTACCCCGGCCACCGGTCTCCGGGGCGTCCGGCTCGTCGTGTTTGCGTTTCCCGGTGTTTGTGTCCTCGGTGCCCCCCGCTGACCGGGCTTCGGTGGTCGGTTCCGGCTGCTCCATCGTCAGTTTTTCCCGTTGGGACCACAGGTGAATAAAAAAACAACTCAAAGGTCTCCCGGTGCTGGCAGGCGGAGAAAAGCCAACAACATGCCTCCTGTAACGACTTTGGGGTGCCAGGAACAACAGAGAACTTCTAGCTGACACACACGCGTGCATTGCACGGTTCAAGGCGCACGGTGATGACGTCAATATACGGGGCAATGTCAGCCATTTGTAGTTCTGTTGACTTTCCGAACACTAAATACCAGTTAGACGTCATTTATGACTTTTTAAACGGTTTAAACGGTACCGTGTCGTTTCATTTAGACAATATGGCTCATATCAATATGCTTTATAAAAAAACATGCCGTTAGTATTTTTTATTATATCTATATAGATATCTAGGTATAGATATCTATATAGATATCTACATCTAGATATCTCTTGATATAGATTATTTAAATTTAAATTATTCATTTAATGTTTTATGTAATTCTAAACATTTTGATGAGTTTTTGTACCAACCGCTGAATAAATACAATTATTTATTTTATTATTTCATCTTTTTAATAAAGAAAAACTGCCACCACTAAATAGATTTAATTGGGGTTTATTTATAACTTACATAATTACAATATTTCTTTTGTTTATAAATGACTGAGAATTTGCACAGGCATGTTATAAATGATTTTTGGCACCTCGATCTTTTCTTGAACATGACATATTCTATAAAAAAAGTGAGAAGCCTTTCTGCAAAATATAGATTTTAATATGCAAAATGTTTTAATTACAGTATAATGGCTTATGCTCTGTATTTGTTTCTTTTCTAGATTTTTCGTTTCATTCATGTCATTGGTTAGCTTCATCCAAGAACCTCCGATTAACCTCTTTCTATTGTAAAGAGGTTAATCAGTACAACAGTGGTCTGTTATTCAGTCACTTATTGTTTGAGACAATCTGTTCACGCAGAGAGAGCGTGATCCCCCTTATATATGGCGAGGTGCTAACTCAGTGGAGCAGAAGGTAATAAGGACAGGAGGGCAGCAACATGGTGAGGAGAACTAAGGGATCCCAGACATGCAGCACCATCGCCACCTCCTGCAGGAGCAACCACACTGCAATCAGAGTTCATCTCTGGAGACAGAAGAAAGGATCGCAGATGGAGGTAAATCACTCATTGTCAGTTTAATAACTTGAAGTCGAGGCAGTTTTCTTACCCGGGCCACTGATGTCTCTTGTCAGTCAAGGGGACATAAACCACTCCCATCAACGCCCTCTTCAGGAAGGTGCCATCACTTTGCCGATCGTATTGTTCCAGCACCTGACTGCCTCCTTCAGGTCCCACCGGAAGAACCAACCGCCCGCCTGGCTTCAGTTGCTCCAAAAGCTTTTGTAAAAGAAGAAAAAAAATTGGATCTTTCACACATATTTATTTAAATTGTTTTTAAATATGCAGGAACTGTCATTGAAAAGCCTTAGATTAGCCAAACAACCTCTCATCTCCGGCAAATGGTGTCCTGACCACAAATGGAGTGCTACATTAACAAGAGAGTTATCTGAATGTTTTAATGTGACTCAAAGTATCGCTTTCTGAATCATCATTTGATTATGAGTTTAGAAATTCTGAAAGCTTTTAAAAGCAAACTATGAGTTAACTTTTAATATTGATCTAAGTGTTAAATAAAAAATTTTAATCACCTCTCTTTATTGCAACTTTTTTTCCCAGTCAATTGATCAATCAATCAATCTCACTCTAGTTCCCCCTTCAACAAACACCAACGTTTGTATTGTATTCTGAGCACCGATCATGTCTTATCTGTGTTGGTATCAAACATTTTTCGGGCTTTTTCACACTTGATCTTGGACTTTTCCCGTTTCTTTTCACAGATCCGCTGAGTGTTGCTGGCTCGCCCGGCTCCAACGCTGCTTGTTGTTTGCTTGTTGCACACGTACAATATTATTACTCTGGTTACGTGGTCTTGTTATGGTAAATATAGACAAAAGCTATTTGTTTACTAACAAAGAGCAAAAAAAAAGTATAAAACACAGAAAAAAAATATAAGCCAACAGGGAACAATATAATTGGAAAGGCTTTGCATGCAACAGGAGAACGCTACTGGCCTAGGAATTGGTAAAGAAAAGTTGCTGTGTGAAACATAAGCTTTGCCATATTTGCCTGATATTTGTGTGATCAGTTTAAATGTTTCAAATAGTATCATAAAAGTTTTTGGGCGCTTTCCCAACAAACATTTAACACCACTCAGCGACCATCCATGAGCCATTTTCTTTTGAATAAAGTTTAGTTTTGATGAAATCCAAATCTGTGGATCATGAAAACCTGCAACAAACAGCCGTTGTGCTGAGATTCCCTCATCAGATGGGCTGAGTAGTGGGACGGTGGATCAAGAAACTCGGTCCAATTCATTGAGTAAGGTTTTCTGTTTCTTCTGATAGAGTTTTTCTAGTGCAAAACCCAGAACTGTATCTAAAATACATGCACATATATATATGCAAATCTACATACAGCTCACAAAAATGCACATAACCTATTTTCTATAGTATCTGTCAGTGAATCAGGCTCAACGACGAGAAAGTAAAAATAAATTCCCCCCACTTTTATTAGCACTAAATTATTATTTAATTTAGACCTTATTTTTTCCTGTGGTCATTTAATGACTGTTTTTGACATTCCCATTTCCAAACTTTGCACAGAGCTAATCTAACATGCTCTTACGGTCTTGGGGACAGTAGCGGCAGCTGCACCAACATGAATGGCGTCATACGGCGCTCCATCTGGATATCCATGTCGTCCATCCCCAACTGGAAACAGATGGCGTTATGACAGCTACTGCAGCAGCGTGTGTTTTAATTCTGAATGTTTAGCCATAATCTGATTAAAGCGTTAAAGCTCCCCGACTCACCAACAAACCGAATGCGTCCGGACGACAGAAGTTCTGGGTCGTCACCTTGCACATTTTTTATAGACATCTGAACAAGTTCATCGATGTGTTCGATGCCAACCACTCTACCATCGGGTCCTGTCTACTCATTATAGAAAAACAAAAAGAAAATTAATCCGCTGCTGCGTTCGATAATTCTGTATATGTCCTGCTAATCCTGAGGAAAAATGATCAGTTGATTCCAAGTGTTTATAAGACATTCTACAGTTTGTGTGTCAGACGTACCATTCTCGCAAAACAGGCGGTGAGATAGCCACTTCCTGAGCCTACATCCAGCGCAGACGCCCCTTCAACTAATTTGTCGCTCAGCAGCTCCAAAGCATGTGCATGCTGCAGAGTGAAGCCGACAAGAAACACCTCTGCTTCATTTTGTGTTCGCATGTAAATGACGGATCAACTTCCTCACTCTGTGTGCGCCATCTCAGGTGTTTCACGTCCAGCTCGGTCTGTCTTACCATGTGTGGAGCACTGATGGTTGCCCTGTAGCCTGTAAGAAATAAACATCATTAAGTGGAGCTGCTGCACATCTGCAGCAAAATGGGTTTTGTCGTTTATAACAATGAAGTTTACAACAATGACCATCTAGTCAAAGCACAGCCAGAGGTTCTGTAATTAATCTGTTTCCTTTTTAACAAAAAGTGGGTCTCAAACTGCAAGAAGTGGGGATAAAACCCTCCAATCATGACCCAGCACTGACACCAAAGCACTGCTGTGAAGTTCCCATGTCCATGATCAAGCGGTCATGGCTGTTTTGGTGGCACTAATATAGTGATTCTCAAATGACAGTTCAGAAGATTACCCAGAATCCCTTAAAAAATAGATAACATTTACATAGGTTCATGTATAACATATACCAACGGTTTCTAACAACTAGAATGTGTCAACATTGCCACACTTTTTTAAACTATACAATATTAACAACAACTGCGGTCAAGTCTGGAATCTCGTATGGCAAAAATAATATCAAGCCATTAATAAAAAAGAAAAACCTCAGTTTGTCATTAAACTGAAGTTTGTATGTTTATAGTGCAGTGGGGCACTGCACTATTTGCAGTGCTTCAAATAGTGCAGTGCCCCAGTATTTGAAGCACTGCACTAATATGAGTCCTAGCCCAGCAATAATTACGTTGCTTAACTTCTCCTGACCTCAACACAGGTGCATCTAAATACATTTGAATTTCACTGAAAAGTTAACATAGCCCAGTAAATCCATCCAAAAATTAAACTTCATTAGATTCATTACCAGTGGTGGGTATTGGGAAATGGGCAATATGGCTCTAAGCCCAGGGTGGAATGGCCTGGAAGGTCCCATTAGCACATAAAAACGGATGCCAGTTGAACCCAAAGCAAGTTTTCTTTTGCTTAATGACACGTCCAGTCTCTGGGAAGTAACAACACCCTGGTGTTTTGCACTGTGTAAGCAGAGATTGGTGTCAATCTCCAGTCGCTATTGGGCAAAAACCGACTGAATTTGAAATTCTGCTTTTCTAGTTATACTGCCCACCTAAAGAGCATCACACTAGAGCCACATATTGCCATCAGTCATACACAGGTATGATATATTGATGTGCGGCAGAGGAGGAAGCTGGAAATAAACCCGGCAACTTTTTGATTCCAACTACTCTTCACACTGAACCAGACGTGGGGGAAAAACGTTTCAGTTTTTGAACTACTCTCTGGAATATATATATATATATAAAAAAAAACTTCTATGATTATTTTCTAAGTCACTGAGAGGCCCCTGCATATGTTTATGAAGTTGGACTAAATTCGGTACCTATGGTCTGTGGAGAGTCCGCGTAAGGGTAGTCTCTGGAGTAAAGTCCTCTATCAGTGGCCAGCATGGCATCGAATACTCTGTCGCTCCGGATGACTCCATGATCTGAAGGGGGGAAAGAAGAGACACCAGACTGGGCATGAACAGCAGGGTACACCTGGGGATTCGCAAAGTGTTGGGTGCGCCCCCTAGTGGCGTCTCTCGCGTCCCTTAGGCAAACGACGGGGAAAACGACAATCATGCACTCATTGACTCGGAGGTTTTCCCCCTCACGGCCAACGCATCAGTCCACTACCTCTCAGTCTGCCGACGAGCTCTGGGTGCGTTTTTCCGCTGGACATCCACGCCATGGTGCGGGACAGCAGGACACCCATCGGGACTGCCACTGCTGCCAAGCGCAGGACAGCTTTCATCTCCCGGATCTGCTGCGGGGACACATGAAGCTGCAGCTGCAGCCACACACAGAGCCTTTACTCACCGCAAAAACGGCATTAATAAAGGAGCTGCGTAAACAGGTCTGCGTGCGGAGTCTCCAGTCTGGCTGAGCACCAGAATAGCAGCGCAGTTTCTCAACTAATGCACTTTGACAGTCAGCCAGAGCTGCAGTTCACAACAATACGTTACATTGTGGACGTATAAAAGCACAGAGAAAGTAATAAATCATATTTAGGGTTTACAGTCGTGCGTAGAGAAGGTATTAATAGCTGTTTACCTTGGAAGTTGGCCACCGTCACTTTAAAGCGATCCACACTTCCTGACAGAGGCGTCAGCTGCAGAAGCCCTTGTCCAATAGGATCTCGAATTCCGCGCACACGTTGTAGAGAAGACGCCTCATTGGCTGGAAGAAATACGTAACAGAGTCCGCCTTATTGTGTGTGGCAACGTTCCCTCAGAAGTCTGGAAATGTGGTTTTCTGAGATAAAAAATAAATAAAATAAAACGTTTTACTGATACATGGTTTACACACACACACACACACACACACACAATATATATATATATATATATATATATATATATATATATATATATATATATATATATATATATATATATATATATATATATATATATATATGTATTCAGTAAGATATGTTTATGTTGGACCTTAAATCACCAGTACAATCCATACAGACTAAAAAACAGCCATCACTATCAATGACCACAGGTTCATTGTTCATTAAGTAGCTGATTTTACTTATGAGAAATTACAAAAGTTAGATTTTTTTAAGGGTGAGCAAAAAGGGTTTATCTTGTTTTGTCAAACACTATTTGAAATCGTTTTTCCACAGGTGATTCATCTGCTAAATAGAGACAAATATACTGTAACTTTCACAGTTAACACTGGTTAGAACTTCTCTCTGTAATGTTTTTGTCCTGCTGTTATATTTTAAATCAATTTCATCAGTGTTTGCCCATTACTATTCAATAAAATTTTATTTATATAGCGTCAATTCACAACACATGTCATCTCAAGGCACTTTAATTCAGTCAAATCCTCCAGACATATTGGTCAGAAGGTTTCCTCTCTAAGGTAACCCAGCAGGTTGCATCAAGTCTTGTCAAGCAGCATCCACTCCTCCTGAAAGAGTGTAGAGCCACAGTGGACAGTCGTCTGCATTGTTGATGGCTTTGCAGCAATCCCTCATACTGAGCATGCATGAAGCGACAGTGGAGAGGAAAACACCCCTTTAACAGGAAGGAAAAACCTCCAGCAGAACCACAACCAGGCTCAGTGTGAACAGCCATTTGCCTCCACACTGGGGGTTAGAGCAGAGACACAGAGATCACAGAAGCACACATTGATCCAGGAATCCTTTCTATGTTATAGGGTAAAGGCAGATGATCTACCCCCCGGATGGTGTCACAGATAACAGAATGCCAGACCAGGCGTACCTACTATGACTAAAAACTCATTCATATCTCACAGGTAATTTTACTACATTTCCTTGTATGTGGCAGTTTATTCTTAGAATTTACAAGCTGTTTGTATGTTTAACTAGCTATATTTTTCTAATGGATTTAATTTATCATTCATAATGTTTTTGTTTGTCTTACTTAGCCATTTTACACCCTGAGTTTTGTCTCATTACAGCTGTAATGCGGGGGGAATTAAATGTTACAAAAGGAGACTTTCTCTTCTTTTTCTTCTTTAATTATAGTTTCAGTTATTTACTTACTGTGTCAGAAGGCAACATAGATACTACGTTTTACTTCTGATGTGTCAGAGGGATCTAGGTGAACTTAAACCTGCAAACAGAGCAACAAAATGTGCCTGTCACAATATGGCGGAGAGGTCTGCGTACGCCTGTTTTACGTATGTGTGTGATTAACCAATGAAAACTCACGAGCGTTTGATTGGCGGCCGTCTCGTCCAATCATATGCTGCCTGCGATTAACACTATTGTTTGGATGACTCGGTTAGCTGCAGGAGCTAAACTTCAGTTTTTAACTTTATATACCGTCATAAATAGACATTAACCGGGTTAAATAATCCAGCAGGTAAGACATGTTTGTTAATGTTTTGTTATTTCTGCCGGTGCTCTTTTGTGGTGATTTGTCAGGAGAATATTTTAGAGGCGCAGAAGCATCCATGGAGGTTATTGCTGCGGATATAAACCCCATCGGTTCTAACTCGGAACGTGTTAATGTCGCTTTTAAAGGGACATTCTGAGCTAACGCTGGTCTCTGTTCAGTCCTGACTGGACCAGGATGGTGGACAACTTCGACGGTCAGGAGGTTCAGTCCAGCGGGGAGTTGTGGTCCCAGATCTGCTCCAGCCTTCCGGAAGTCCAGGCTCCGCAGAGCAGCCCGGACTTCACCGACTCGTTCCGGCCAGCAGCGCAGCATGGAGTCCAGGCCAGTGCACCAGTAAACAGGACCAACACCAGCAGTGCTCAGTGGAAACCCATGGAGGACTCCGAGTCCTACCTGGCCAGTTTAGGTACTTCCCTCCTGCTCTTCATCTGAAAGAGCGTCAGATGCTTCCAAAAACACGCGTGAATGTCAAAATTAAACAAGGTTATATTTTCACACAGAACCAGTTTGGTTTAATTCACTTTTTTCCCCATTCATAAATGAAATAATTGTTAATTAAAAACCGTTTTATCAGGCGGTCCGTGCAAATGCCACTCAGCTAATGCTTTGGCAAAGTCAATCCTGTTTCGGAGCTTGAAACTGGAGCAAACCTAATTGGATATGATGTCAACCCAGCATCCTAGTTTCAGCCCCGAATGAGAGCCCGAAGGAGCTGTGTGGTGAGGTTCACATGCAAAACATTTTGTCTGCATTCTGCCACAGAAAACCGTCTGAAAAAGATAAAGGGTCAGTCCTGTGACGTGACCTCCAGAGACATCCTGCGCTCGCTGTCTCAGGCTAAGAAGGAATGCTGGGACAGATTTCTGCACGACGCCCAGACCTCGGAGCTCTTCCAGAGCGACGACATGGACGAGAGGTAGGATGTGGAGGTGGAGCATTCTCCAAATCTTTTTGTTTTCATTCGAATGCCTCACTTTGTCGAGTGTTTCAAGAGTAATGTAGTCAGTTTATGTGGACTTCACCTTATTCCACAGTTAAAAGTAAACTCGGTGACCCGGGAAGCTTTTGGCCTTATCTGCAGAGCCTTGCAAAAGAATCGATGTCTCTTGAACCTTTCCACAATTTGTTACATTTCAAGCACCACAACTTCAGCGCTTTTCATTGGTGATTTTATGTGATAGACAGAGTGGCGTCTGCTACATGTCTCTACCAGCTTTCCACTTCTAATTTTTGCTCATTCCCCTTGTGCAAAGTGGGCCTAGTTCAGTCAGAATGGACGGAGAGGGTCTGAATATCAATTTTTAGGATTCTTGGTTGGATTTTTGTTCTGGAGTTTGACTTGGGCCAGAGTGCACACACAAACATGTTTTTATCTAAACCATTTTATCTTAACTGTGGTCCTTGGGGCCCATTGTCCCTCAGGGTGTAGACTTGTCTCTGTTCCAGGAACCTAATTGAAAAGATTGCATTGCCTCCTCAGCAGTCCATCTTGTGCTGCAGGAGCCTGTTAGTCTCATATATAAGTCGGATGTGTGGCAGAACGGGAACACCTAAGGTCTGCTGGACAGTGTGCACCGAGGAGCAGTTAAATTTAAGTTAAATTGATGTAACATAAATAAGTTACACCAATTTAAAGTCACACATTGTAGCTCTGGCTGTATGATTAGGTTTGTTTTTCTGCTTGAAGTGAACTTCCTTCCCTGGTCTCAAGTCTTTTGCAGCCTTAAATGGCTTTTTCTTGCAGAATTTTCCTTTATTTTGCCCCATGCATCTTTCCGCTAACTCGGAGCGTTTTTTCTGTCCTTACTGAAGACGAGCATCTCCACGCCATGATGCTGCCACCGCCATGTTGCAAGGTGCAGATGGTGCGTTCAGGGTGTTAGTCTTCCTTCACACATATTGAATAGGACGCAGATTAAACAGTGCAGTTTGACCTGAGCACATTCCTCCCTGTGTTTGCTGTTTCTCACATGGCTTGTAGAAAATTACAACACAGAACCTATCATACTTTCGTTTTTCAAAAATGGTTTTACTTTTTTTCATTCTTCCTTAAAGGTAAGATTAGTGACTGGTTTGACTAATCGTTGTCTTACCAGCACTCTTTCCCAAATGACCTGCGGATGCTTTTCCATTTTTTTTGTGAAGATCTTTTAAAATCTTTCCCCTCTCCTTTACATTCATGCATCACTGTTTGTTGGACCATCACATAAAAAAAAGGCCAAAGTACATCTAAGTTTGTGGTTGTAAGGTGACAAAATCGACAACCTTTAACGACGGATTGCTCTTTTCAGCGCTCTGGAACACTTCAAGAGGTGGTTGATCCCGGAGAAGGTGGCCATCAGTGCCGAGGAGCTGGAGTATCTCCTGAGGCCGTCGCAGAGTACAGACTCGTCCGGATCCCATCACACACAAAACGAAGAGGAGACGGCGGGAGGAGAACCAAACTCTGAGGAAGACAATTCCGGCTCCCCGGAGAAATAAATGTGTAAAAATACTGTTCTGAAGTATTACTCTGCCAAGTATTCTGTCAGTCATTTTCAGCGCATCCTCCCGTGGTGTTTCTGAGCTGTGATGTTAAACCCGTTGTTTCATTTAATCCTCCAATGCTTCTGTTTTGTCCTAAATCTCCATCCTCTACTCATGGAAAATGGTGCCGTGTAAAAATTATACTTTTTGTTTCGTAACAACAGATTCAGCGTTAAATCTCTTGTGTTTCTCAGTTTTACTTCAGTAGTTAAACCATAATGGTTGGGAATATAAAACACTGTAAATATTGCAATAAAATGCAAACAAGATGTTTCTTTTTTTTTTTTTTTTTTTTATTCTCACATCCATTAATCAATGCAAATGGCGTTCAGATGCTCTGCAAATTGCTGAATGTTTTCCTTTCATTTTAAGCACAATTTTACTTATGTCTAAATAAATAAAAAAGGTGTATTCTGATTTCTACTGAGTTTCATATTATTGTATTTTAAAAGGAAAGAAATTTTAAATTCATTTGAATGCTATCAAGCTATGTGCCTGTTGTGTTATTGAGTGGACTGTTTTATCCTGGGCTGTTCCCTCTAGGGGGCGCCACACCAGACCATCTTAGCCTCTGCCAGGGGTACCCTGCTTTACATAGATATCCATAATAAAGGCCTTTATTATGGATATTATGTGGCTCATGAGAAGTTTAATCAAAAATTATTTAGAAACGATTTACAGATACTAAACTACATTAATAAAATTTAAAGGTTGGACAATAACTGATCCATTCCACGTGATGTAAACTCTTAGAAGCAATTGTTTTCGTTAACTCAAAGGTAAAACGAGATCCAGCTTCTTGCATGGCTACACCTGGCAACAGCATTTAATAAATGCAATACAAACTGGGAGGTGATCTGACTTCAGCTGCACAAGCTAACAGCAACTTTAATGTCTGAAATGCTGCTTTTTGACCCGCTGTTTGTCTTTGACTCAGTAACCCACTCCTGTATGTAATCAAAAACGCTGTTTTGAACAGTACTGTGAAAAGTATGTGCCCCTTTACAGACCCTTCACAGTACGTGACCTGTTCAGGGTGCATCTCACCTCTCGCCCAATGGCCGCTGAGATAGTCACCAGCCCCCCTGCGTCTGCAACGATATGCAGCTGTAGACAATTGATGGATGGTTATATATGTGATTCAATGTGTTTTCAAAAAGCTAAATAAATCAGCCTTGCCCTTTGGAAAAAAACAAAACAAAAACAATAATTGCCCCTTAAACCTAATAACTGTTTCTACGTCCCTTGGCGACAACGACCGCCATCAGGTGTTTTTGATCAGTCTTTTATATAATTGGGGAGGAAATCTAGCCTAGGGCTGGATGATAATTCAATAATATATATCGATTGATAGACATATATTGATGATAGAAAAAAAGGCCAATAACACGTTAAATAGAATAACAGTTTTCCTTCCTTGTGCATTCTAGCCATGTAGGTTAATTTTACAGTCATTACATCCTTCCAACCAATCACAAACACAGACCCAGGAATCTCCGTTACCAAGCTCCGCCCCCTTCAAAGAGTTCAGAGATTACGTGTTCTTTTTTTAAACTTGTAGTTTTGGTAGAAAGTTGGTTGAATAAAAGGTTTAGTTTTAACTGTTTGTGTCTATCTGAAAGGTTGCTAAGCAACAGCATAAAATAGCCAGGTCTGCACTTAAAATACATGTTTTGAATTTGTTGATAATTATCAATATTGATCAATATGATTTCTATTGTACTAATATTCTTTATTTCTATATGGTCCAGCCCTAATTTAACTCACTCTTCTTTGCAGAATTGTTTTCATTCCGCGACATTGTTTTTTTTTTTTTGTTCAAGCATTAATGTTCTGTTTATTATCATGCTGCAGCCTCTGAATCAGTTTTAAGTCCAGACTTTGAGTAGTCCAACCTCAAACTTTTATTTTTTGGTTTTGAGATTCTTTCAGAGGTGGACATGCTGGTGTGCTTTGGATCACTGTCCTGGAGGATACATTACGTGGGCTTACGGTCGCAAACGGATGGCTGGACGTTCGATTCATGGTCCAACAATTTTTGGCTTATTGTCTTGAAGCAGCGAAGCAGCCCCAGATCATCACAACCACCACAGTACAATCTGTTGGTTTACGTCAGATGTGACATGATAAACACTTTTAAAAAACGTTCCATTCATCCGCCAACCAAATATCTTAAAGATCATCAGGAGTTTTGTTTTTTTAGCAGATGGGAGAAAACCCTTGAGGTTCTTTTGGGTCAGTAGATATTTGGTCTTGAAAACCGATCTTACCTGAGGCAAGTGAGGCCTGCGATACTTTAAACGTTCTGGTTTCTTTTGTGACCTCCTGGACGAGTCAAGCATTCTTGGAGTAATTTTGGTAGGCCACCCCTGATGGGAAACTTCTCCACCCTAACCTTCCATGTTCACCGGAGTCCCAAAGCCTTAGAAATTACATATAAGAGTATCAAAAGTTCAAATCTTCTGTTCAACTCCCACAGTTATTTATCCAGCTGCAAGAAGCCAGCAGAAGAAGTGTACACAATGATCATGGTAAGCAACAATATTCAGATAGGCAGTGCTGTTTGAACAATCTTCTGTTGGTTCTGGGGGGACAAAAACATCCCACAAAAATCTCTCCCAAACCAGCACCAAATTCTGACCCTGCCATCTGGATGCTGCAGCTAAAAGTGAGACTCATTGGACCAGACAACAGTCATTTCAATCTGTTTGTGTTCAGTTTTAATACAACCGTGTTAAGAGTAGCCTTGTGTCTGGAAACTAGAGTGATGTAACTAACATTTAAAAAAAATACTTATCCTAAATACTAAACAAAATACATAAACAGAAATATTTTGTAACTAAGGAAAAATGTTTAGACACTCTACAAACTAACAGCTAGTGTTACCTCCTTCGGTAACACTGGTTCTTGTGGTCATCTCTAAGATTCTGGTATCAGAGGAAAGTTTGTCCTAACTTTCAGCTGTGAGACATTTGAAATGTTTCTTCTATTTACTTTCTCGTTTCAAGTCACCCCACATTTTCCCAATGAGATCCAGATTTTTGCTTTAACTAGCTTTAACTAGGCCCAGGACTTTCCTTTTCTTTATTCTCAGCCAGTTCTTGGTGGATTTACTGGTATGTTTTGGGTCATTGTCAGCACCAGGGCCCAGTTCTGCTTCAGTTTTAGGTTTTTCTATTACAGATGGCCTCACATATCTCATAAATTAAGCTGGCAAAGACTGGCTGGAGCAAAGCATGACCCAAACTAGGACACTTTTAGCTCTGTAATTGGTTTATCTCCAACATGTCCTCTGTTCTAATGTCTACATAGTTTAAATTTAGACTCATCTGCCCGAACAACAATATTCCAGAAGCCCTGGGTTTGTCTATGTTTTCTCTGGCAAACTTTAGTCTGGCCTTCGTGTTTTCTATTAGATAATAGCTTTTCTCCTGGCCCACCTCACATAAAAGCCCAAGCTATTTCTGATATTACAGAGATGCGCTTTCAAATCTACTGCAGCAAAAGCCTGCTGTAGGCTACTTGATGACATTGCAGGGTTTTAGAGACATCTTTTGTCACATTGTGGTATGCTTTCAGGGTAAATTTCTTAAATTTCCCCAGTGTGGTACCACAAGGCTCTATTCTTGGGCCAGTTCTTTTCCCTTGTATATTTTGCCATTGGAAAATTTTTCTGGAAATTTGGGATTTTATTCCATTTATATGCAGACGACTGTCAAATCTATTTCTGATGCTCAATTTTTTAGCCACTACTTGACTGTAGTGACATGGAATCATGGATGACCCTTAAGTTTTTTAATTTTAATGAATGTAAAAAGAAGGCGATTTTATTTAGTCCCAAATGCTCCACCAGTTCCCTCTGTGCCGATCTCTTCACACTGACCCCTCATTTGAAGCCTGTTGTAGTTAGAATCAGTAATCCATGCTTTCGTAACCTCCAGCTCTCGTTAACAAGGTATTAATCCACTTTGTTCTGTCTTCAGCAAGTTCAGAATACGGCAGCATGATTTTTAACAGGCCCAGAGAAAGGAAAGCCCATCATTCCAGTGTTAGCCTCTTTGCACCGGCCGTCCATTCATTTCAGGACCAATTTTAAAGTTATTTTGTTTGTTTTTCAGTCTCTTGATGGCCTTGCACTAGCATAGTCCAACCTGCTGCACCCCTATAACCCATCTCATTCCCCAGGTTCACTAACTAGATCCTGCTGGTGGTTCCTAAATCACAGAGGAAATGTGATCGAGTGTTTTCTGTTGTGGCCCCTAAGCTCGGGATCCTTCTGCCTCTGTCTGTGTATGAGACAAGCTGCCTCAGTCGGGGTTTTTAAAATTCACTTAAAAAACACACTTTTACTCTTTGGCTCTTAATACATTGGTGGTCTGACATTGATATTATACTTTTTGTCTGATTTTATTGTGTTGCATTAACATTTTTGCAATTTGTAATAGTTTTTATCTCTGTCTTGTTTTTTATCTGTTGTGCAGCACCTTGTGTATTTTAAAAAAATTGTTGTATAAATAAATATGATGTGATGCGGCGTTGCTCTCTCTCACTGCAACAGTCAGGAGCACCAAACCAAATGTCTAATGGCCCAAAAAAAATAAAACCTGCTTCACAATGATGATTAACAATGTTCACATTATGTGGACCTGATGTGTTAGCCTGTGTGTAATTTTAGATATTTTGAGATGGAATACATTGTGGGATGTGCTTAAGTACGCCTGACAGGAAAATATTTTTTTATTAAATTCACAGAAACTTAGAAAGGTGCTGTTTTAAGGCGTCCAGATTCTGATACGCACTATGGGTCTTTTTTAATGTACTTCATACATAAAGCTGAATTGCAGATGAGTGGATAGCATTTAAGTGGAAAAACATCATGTTTTTATGGTGAAGATGGAGCTGTGTTGAAGTACTTCTCTCTCTGTTTAGACTCAGGTCACCTTTTCCAACTATGAGTCAAGAGTTTTTCAGACTTCATCCAACCAGAGGGAGTTACTTTATGTTTTACTTAAATGTTTAGAGTAGGACAAATCCCTAGAATTTGATGTGTCTCATTAAAGCTTGCTTTGCGTTTTAGATTAGATGCACTTTTAGCATGTTTAAAATCAGTCCACTCAACTCATAAGTTTGGTTCCTTTAATTGAAGTGACAAGCGTTTCTGCACAGAAGTACACTTAAGTATTAGGAGACAGAAATCCCATTTCTTTATTCAATTTCTACCAGAGATAGGAGTGCTTCATAAATGCTCTTTTAATTAGAAATGACCCTTAGATTTCAGCAACAGTCCGCAGAGACTCGGAGGTCTGTATTATTTCTGCGCTCAGCCAATCTAGTTGTTCCGAAAACTGTTTTTTAGCTATAAGAATCACAAAGCACTGAAATATGGTCAACACAAGGCTAAGTCCTTAGCAGCGACAAACGCTATTTAAAATGTAATGTTTAGTTATATTAAAGTGAAGAAAAAACATTTTACTTAAACACACTGCAAAAACAGAATTAAAAATCAGTAACATTTTCTCAAAATTAGTGCATCTTTCCTTGATTTGAGCAAGTAAGTAAGATTATCTGCCAATGGAATGAGTATTTTTACCCCTAAAATAAGATAATTAGACATCCTGCACTTGAAATAAGGTGATGGAGACGAGTTCTTCCTATTTTAGGTGCAAAAATCTTATTCCATTGGCAGATAAACTAGTTTACCTGCTTAAATAAAGTACAAATACACTCATTTCAAGAAAAATTCACTTATTTTTAGTTCTGTTTTTGCAGTGCAGAACATCCATTATTCATCATCTACACCTGATTAATCCTCACAGATTCACGGAGGAGCTGGCGCCTATTTTCCTCCGATAGGTCGCCAGTTCACAGCTCGACATGAAGACACACAAGGATGCAGGCACACTTAAACCTGAGAGAAATTTAGAGAGGCCAGTGAACCTCGGGATTAATCGGTAAGAGGAGGCCAGACTAAAAACTAATGCATGCTCTGGGAGGACCTCCAGTATTCACACAAAAAAGCCTTAGCCTTGATTTGAACCCATCATTCTCCACAGGGCTTCCTACAACTAAACGTGTTTTTCATTAAAAATGAAAAAAATCAGACACCTTAATTATCCTTGATGTGTTTATCCATCATAAATCCATAAACTTGACTTTTTCTGCACGTGAGCATTAAAAAAAGCATCTGAAATATATTCCTGCATCATCACTGTGACGTAACATCAAGCAACACATGTGGAGTGGGACAGATGTGATGTTTCAACCAGTAATTGTGAAACCAGTAATGGGATATTCAGATAAAAAAATAAATAAATAAATAAACCTCTTACCTAATATGAACCTGCTGTCTCTGTCTTGAGGTTTCCAGCCTCTCCAAACTTTCCAGACACCTGTGCATCAAAAATACTGTCACTCAGCGGGAGTCTCACCTCATTACTGTCATCTCAACACACAGACACAGCGATGGCAGACTCAGGGTCTGCAGATGTTTCCTCAAGAAGGATGATCCTGATTAAGTAAATACAAGAAAGTAAAGGCAGGAATCTGGTGAAGCTTCTACAAACAGAAACTTAAAAAATGGCTGTGCTGCAACTCCTCCAATGAGCACCTTGTTATAAACACAGAGCTGAGCCTCAGATTATCAGAGACCAAATGAACGGATGATGTTTTAGACGACACCGCAACATAGTGAGGATACGCTGAGCAGTACGTCCTGCTTGAAGCCGCTGGTGGTGGAGGTCAGGAAAACCGGGCTGGACTGATGGTCCACGTATTTCAGATATCACTTTGAGTAAAAGAATAACCTGACCTTATTAAATTGCTTTTATTTCTTAATGTTAAGTTTGTGTCCAGGACTGAAAAATATGAAACAATTAATGAATAAACAAACAAACAAACAATTCTGCCGTTAACTATTACCGTAAATGTTTTATCTATGATACCAGGGTGCTTGAAACAACCCCCATGCTTGCATGTTAAGTTTCTAGATTGCCATAGAATATGAAAATGAGAACAGATGGAGAAACAAACAGATTTTGTCTGGTCAAACATTTCTGTAACAATAGACCCCCCAACCCCCTGACTATTTGTCATCTAATCTGTTTTATTTAAAATTTAATTGTTAAAAACTGATCTTTAAAGTATTTGAAAGTGTTTAGATATTTTTAAGAGCACTAAATGACATTTTCTTTGCATAAAAACTACGTTGCAGCCTGGCTGTGTTTTTTTAGGGACTCTGAACACCAACATTTGGTTTGTTTAGTGTTTTTTTTTTTTTTTTTTTTTTTTTTTTACATTTATCTGCACAGGTGTGTTCAGGTCATCTTTGAGAGGCATTTGGAGGATGGTTTTAAGCGCTAAAGTGGCCACTTGCGTCTTTAATTTCACGCAGCAGTAGGAATAGGGCTCTAAATCAGGGATCTTGAACTCTGGTCCTCAGGACCACCACATGTGAATCGAATGCTTGCATGACCTCCTCAGCAGCCATCTAGAGCTGCAGAGGCCTGTTAATCACCTTGTTTATTTAGGTCAGGTGTGTGGAGGCAGGGAAACACCTAAAACATGCAGGACAGTGGATCCTCGGACCAGGCCCTCCTGTAAATCCTATTTGTTGATGTGACTTAAAATCTGCTCTCTCTTTCCACCTCAGCTTTCCCTGTAGCTCAAGTGTCCTTCCACAGGTTTGCTCTTCAGACACATTCCTCTCATACATTTAAAGGAGCCACTTAATCTGGTTAACTGGACCAGGCGGACTGTCTGGGCTAGACTGGACTTCTCCAGAATGGACTCTGATTCAGTGATAGTATGAAATCAAAATGGAGTTGTTCCTCTCCACTGTCACCACATGCTTGGTAAGGAGTAGGTATCAATATAGAAAGTACTCCTGGATCAGCGCTTCGGTGTCATATCCCCAGTCGGTTGTGACAGATGGTTGTTCACACTGAGCCTGGTTCTGGTTCTGCTGGAGATTTCCTCGTGTTAATGGGACTTTTCCTCTCCACTGTCGCTACACGCGTGCTCGGTGTGAGGGATTGCTGCAAAGTCAACGACACAATGCCAGCGACTGCCCACTGTGGGTCCCTGATCATGTAGGAGGAGCGAATGCTGCGAATCAATGACTCGATGTAACCTGCTGGGTTTTCTTAGGACACTTTTTAACCAGTTTGAATATTAAACTGAACTTGACTGTTTTGTTTGATAACTAGTATTAATTTGGAATGCATGTAGTTGATACAATTTACTTTTTTGTGAAGTGTCTCACAATTGTATGTGTTGTGAAATGACACTATATAAATTAACTTAACTGAATCAGCCAGGTTTTCTTAGATGGAAACTGTTGCTAAAATGTATTTTACTACATTTCCATATAAATAGGATCCTACTGAAGTGCATGTAACTGAATTTAAATGGTCTTTATTATTGGACTAGTAACCTGGATGTGAAAATGACCTCTTGTAACGTGTATTCAGATGAAATTTGTTTCAAACTGACTTTACATAAATAAACCGAAATAAGAAGTTAGCAAACTTAATTAAGCACCAATTCATCCATAAGTGCAAAAAGATCAGTAGCAGAAAAAGGAAAATAAAAAAGTTTTGATATTTGTGGTCCAAAGATCAGCAGCTATATCCCAGTTTGTCTCAAAGGCAACATCTAAATTATCAGCATCACTTTAAACAAAATCAATAAATCCTGGGAAAATCTTGCCAAATCTGCTCGTTAAAACAAAAGGAAAACAGCAGAAACACATTTTCGGTGATGACTTCATTCAGCATGGGTGCTAGCTGATTGAAGTCATCAGCTAGGTGATCAGCAGAGATCTTGTGAAAACCTCTGGGAAGCCCTGGTCAGCCTGCTGCCTGTCTTTCTTGACTCAGAGGTCTGAAAGCCCAAATCTCCTGATCTGTATTTCTCATTGAGAGGAGTGCATTCACCCTGAATGGCTGATGCAGAGAAATCCACTTCTTTATTCATTTATTATAGGAAGCTCATCTCTATATTTATTTCTTCAGTATGAATAATCAATTATTTCACCTGGTAAATATGAGATAACAGCCTGAGGCCCCGAATGACTGGAAATTGGTATTTGACTGGTGTAAATTCTTGATCAAAATCTGGCATTCATCCCCCTGTTATAGATGGAGATTGATAAGGTTAGCATCCACTATGTATGTGTCTGATTATACAAAAATGTTCCCTTCCTGCAGCCATTGTGCAGTGCATACAGTGGTAAATCCAACTGACCAAATGTCTTGGGTTACTAGGTGATGGGCAGTGCCTGATGACAGCGATGCAATATTCAGGAGGTTTTTTTAAGCAGCTGATTTTTAGACACTGACAAAACAGTCAATCAATGCCTAAAAAGGCTGGATGTTTTATTTTAGTGCCTGGACTGTTTCTAGTAGCAGTAGAGACCCAAAATGGAAGTACACAAACGTGCAAAAAGTTATGTTTTCATAACTGGTCACCTTTAAGATGTTGCCCATGAACACCGAGTAGAACTAGGGACCAGGAGGACCCTTTAGTGGAATCCCAATCCAATCCACAATCTGCCAGCACCCTGACTTGTGCTGAGAATAAGGACACAGCTTTGGTTGTACAAGGATCAAATACAAATGGAGCTTAAGCGAAAATTCAAACTGAAGAAACTCTATTGCCTACCTCCATCAATCAGAGACTCATCCGCCTCCGACGCAAGCCAATCAGCTTTGAACTGCTCCTCCTAGAAGCCAATCAGCATTCTGGGTTCATCTTAAAAGAACTCCACATCCTTGTCTCGGCCTTCTGCTCAGCGAGCAAGCGGTGGCTGGGCGTGTCCGGTTTGGACTCTGATGACTGGATTCAACCCACCTCCATCCCCTTCTCCACCATCGTAGCAAGCTCCACCTGGCTTTCCTACGGTCCTCCTTCAACCTCGTCCTTATCAGAGTTTAGTTCCTTCTGGACTCTTATGGAATTCCCAGTCACTCCTTAAAACGGTCCAGCAGAAGACCGCCATGCTGAGCCTGGTTCTGCCAGAGGTTTCTTCCCAAAGGGGAGTTTTTCCTCTCCACAGTCGCCTTATGCTTGCTCATCATGGACAGTTCATGCAAACCTGTGTTTATCCAAGTTGGACATCTAGCTCAAACAGATCATCATATGGACTGAACAAAACTTTATTTATCTCCACTCCACCACCAGTTTCAGGCCTGGGGGGAAAAATCCCTATTCTCATACGCCTGCTTATGCATATTGAAGTATAATTCAGCGTGAATTTTTCCCGCCGAGGTCTGAGCGCCAAACTCTTAAAATATTGTATCAATAAAATTCTTCTAATTGCCTTTTCTTTCTGTGTGAAAGACTAACTGGGTACTCAGAAAAACCCACTTTTGAGTACAAGATGAGCCAATATATAGTAGAACATCCTGTTAGAGGAAAGGGGTGGTAAAAATCAAAATATATGGGTGCCATTTTTTAAAACTCTGCAGCAAGCTTTATTAAAAACCATACAAAAAAACAACAAATAAAATGGAGATCACAGAGCTTCAACACGATCAAATAGTTGAATTAAAAGTGAAATAATGTGAGCTCACCCTCTCAGATCTGATAGATGACTTCTTTGGTATTACCTGTCCCAGAGTTTAAGAGGGTCAATGACATGAACAGGGCGGCACTTGGAGCCAATATTTTCAGCTGAATCCATAAACGCCATTTCTGCTTCAGTTCTTAATCGTTGTAGGTCTTTTATCATCAGCTGGTGGGAACAATGAAAGGTAATAAATCCTGCTGCAGACCATTGTTAAGATCCTCTGGTGCCAATGAGATGTCAGATGAATGAGATTTTGGTGCGATTACAACTTCTGCTTGTATAAATCAGCTTTAATAAAAAAAAGTTGATAATAAAAAGACATCTGTTTCCAGGGTTACTGAGGTAAATATGAGTGCCCGCATTCACAAAGATTCTCGGATAGATCCTATCTTAGCCTAAAAAATCCTGCCTAGGAGTCTTTGATTAAGATTAGATGTTGTTGAGGGTGACTCAGACATTTTTTTCTCAGTATGGAGGTGTGGTTAACCGTGTTGCTTGGTGTGACACTGTCTTTTAAGAGCTGTGATTGGTTGATAGTAAAAAAAAAAACCCACAAATGCAGTTCTATCAAAAGAGAGAAATGTGTGACATAATGAAAAATAGCTAAATTAAATAGTTACACAGCATTAAAATATTTGAATGCAAATATTTACATTCTCGTCATCATTTTGATTTGTTTGCTAAATGTACATGCCGTACTGGTCATTTTACTACTTGTATTTGATACTAATGTGCCCTTAGCTGTCAGCATTTTACTGGGGTTGCAAGCTTGTATAAAGTGCTTGGATTTGGCAAAACGATTGACATAAAATGGAGAAATAAAGGTGGAAAAAAACGACAGGAACAGCACCTCTGTTCGCTAAGCTCTGGGAGTAGAGTAGAGGAGTGTTGAAAGGTAAAGTGGTCCCTGGTTCACGACACAAATAGGCAGATGTTGAAGTGTATTGCTGCAGATCAATGAGCCTTTTTCTCTGCATATCTTGGTGTTTTTATGTACCAGCCTTTAAAAACGATAAGTGCTTCGTGACTGTCAGGGTTTTGTTTACCGATGAACTCAGGACGCACACACGGGACTAAAAGTTTGAGTTTTTATTGAAGGAAGTATGCTGGGTGGTGAGTGATGAAGACCGGAGGTTCAGGACTGCAGAAGGTCAGGGATGAATTTGATGGCAGGAGCTGACGGCCCGGAGACAGCGAGTCCACACTTGCCAGGTGCTGCTCGGCTAGCAAGCCTCATAGCACTCAGGTTAGCAGTTCATTGGAGACACCAGGGCACAGAGCTGAGCTTCACCAGGGCGGCTAGTCAGGTTAGCAGAACTTGAGAGACACCAGGGCACAGAGCTGAGCTTCACCAGGGCGGCTAGTCAGGTTAGCAGAACTTGAGAGACACCAGGGCACAGAGCTGAGCTTCACCAGGGCGGCTAGTCAGGTTAGCAGAACTTGAGAGACACCAGGGCACAGAGCAGAGCCTTTCCAGGATGGCTAGTCCAGTTAGCAGTTCTCTGGAGACACCAGGACACAGAGCAGAACTTCTCCAGGAACAAACAGTGAACGAACAGTCTTTAGAGTGACTGGCAGGACTAACCTTAACAACAGGAGCAAAACAAAGCTTCCAAGGCAAAACGGGAACTTGCATGGAGAGGTGTGGAATGATGACAGCCCAGTGCTGAACTGAAGACAGAGGGAGGTTTAAATAGAGCACAAACAGGTGAAACAAGGGTCTGACTAATTAACTGGTAAATGATTATCAGGTGTGACTGACTGCTGAGGAGGTGAAGTGAAAATTGACAGAAAATAACTGATGACTGAAAACTAACAATAAATAAAGTCAAACCTAACCCAAAAGAGATGAAAAAATGAAAATAACAGAAAAACAAAGCCAAACCAAAACTCAACCATGACAGTGACGCTATGAAAAGTCAGAGAGGAAATGGCATCACACAAGCAAACTTCATATGACCATTTAGATTACAGAAATCATCATGTACAATACAAAAATATACTTTTGCCTCTGTCTTCTACAGCATGTGTATTTATATTTTTCTGTGACTTTTTCCTTTTCTTCTAAAATGTTTATAATTGAGAGCATTTCTGCAAATAATATTAAAATTCCTTTGTACCATATTCTTTCTACATTTTACAATTTTTAGTCATGATTACAAAATTCCCCCCCCCCCCCGTAACATTACGTTACTGAGCCGCACCATAAAGCTGTAAGAAACTCAATCAAACTGAAGTCGATATGTGTAAACAGGCATTAGTAACCACATCCATCTGGTCTTGGAATATGAACAAACAAGCTTTTTTTCATTTCTGTTTAAAAGCATTTTTGTTTTTTGTTACATGAAATGGAAAATTAGATTCAAATAATTTTTCAAATTTTACTTTTCCCTTTTTGACAATGAAAATGAGAAACACTTTATACTCCGTGTACATCCTGCTAGTGACAGCCATCAATGTAAAAGACTTTATCTTCCCTACAAAGCCAAAAATGTCCTCTCCCATGGTACAATATTACCCATGCAATAAAATGGTTATAAGAAACATCCTGTCCTCTGAAGGAATTAATTAATGACTAACAAATACATTTTATTAATAGGAATTAATTAACTAGTCCTCTTGTCAGACATTTGAATGAAAATCATTTTAACTCACCCTTATTATTAACAGCCATAAGTCCGACCAAAGCGGTGGTAATATTCATTTTATCAGAAAAAAGAGGGAGGCATTCTGGACATTTTATTCAAAGAGTTTATTTCCTACAAACATGAATGAGGATCTAATATTTTTTTTATATTTTCTGTGAGTGACCCTACTTTGAATTAATGTTTTAAAGCTGATTTTATGATACAGTTTTCACTTGCGAGTTCAGTTGCTGTTATGTAGTTTACATCTTTCATAATGGTAATAACATTTAGAGTGCATGTGATTGCTCTGTGTAATTTTAACTTTTCTGAATTTGTTAATTTAATTTCCCCTTTAACGGTTTCAGCCCAGAACCCGTTTGAGTTCCGGTTCAACCAATGAGCAAGCACCATCCCCTTGAATGCATATTAGTCAGCTTGTTCATGTGGGGATGATTGGGTTATTTAAACTTTTTTCTGTATGTACTTTTTATTTAAACACAAAGTGTTTGTCTCCTAACCACCCTGACGATGGCAACGAGCTGAAATTCAAAGGTCAGCAAATGAAGTTGTTTCACATCACATGAAGTATTGGAGGATACTTCACTTCACCAGATCTTTGACCCTCTCCATGCACCCTGGGAGTCGGTGGAGTTGGGCCAGAAACTTTTCTTTCTCTGATTCTTATGGTTTTATAAATAAAAAACAACAAAAAGAGGATGGGTACATTTTCCTCAAAGGCACGTTGATATTTGTGGAAAAATGATTTAAAAAAAAGAACCAACCAAAAGACAAGAAACACAGACCTAAAATAATTACTGGTTTACTAGTAGTTTTAGTTTCATTCTTTTGTGGAAATTCAACGCAATTATTCCTGAAAACTGCTTAAATCTGCATTTGTTATTCTGTGTTTAAAAAAAAATAACATTTGTTGGTTCTTTATCAGAGGTGCCCTGATTCAGTCAAAGCCCAAACCTTGGGAAACACTAGTAATTAAGGTGTCCTAACTTCT